>NW_026067894.1:15319839-15348130 GCF_014885135.2 Alexandromys fortis
TGGATTATAGATATGCACTGCTATTTCCATCTGTAGTATTTTTTTTTTCGTTTTGTTTGTTTTTCGAGACAGGGTTTCTCTGTAGCTTTGGAGCCTGTCCTGGAACTAGCTCTGTAGACCAGGCTGGTCTCGAATTTACAGAGATCCACCTGCCTCTGCCTCCTGAGTGCTGGGATTAAAGGCGTGCGCCAGCATCGCCCGGCTAGTATTCTTTTTTTTTTTAATATTTATGTATGTATGTATGTATGTATGTATGTATGTATACAATATTCTGTCTGTGTGTATGTCTGCAGGCCAGAAGAGGGCACCAGACCTCATTCCAGATAGTTGTGAGCCACCATGTGGTTGCCGGGAATTGAACTCAGGACCTTTGGAAGAGCAGGCAATGCTCTTAACCACTGAGCCATCTCTCCAGCCCCCTGGCTAGTATTCTTAAACCAGTTATTTTAGTGTGAAGATGAGCATAAGTGGATATCAAGAGCATATATTCACACAACTGGGCTACTTAGTTCTTTTAAAAAAGTTTTTATTTTTTTAAAGATATTTTTTATTGGTTTTAATTATGTGAATCTGTGCATGTTCGTGGGTAAGCATGTGCGTGTGATACAGGCATGTTTAAGAGCGTGCAGGTACCCAACGGAGGCCAGAGGAGTTGGGTCCTGCTGGAGATGAGCTAGAAGCAGTTGTGAGCCACCTGATGGCGTTGCTGGAGGCTGAACTCTGGTCTGGAGTGGGGGGAGCAGTACATACACGGGGCTCCTAACTGCTGAGCTACCTTTTCAGCCTGTATCTTTTATTTTTAAATTCTGTGTTATAGCCATGTATGGGTGAATGCAGATTCCTGTGGAAGTCAAAGAGGCTTCAGACCCCTGTAGCTAGAGTTACAGAAGGCAGTGGGTCACATGGTCCTCTGTGAGTACAATACATATTCTGAACTGCTGAGCCATCTCTCCAGCCACTAAATGAATTCTTTTTTTTTTTCTGAAAACTATGAACAGAACCTAAGTGAATTCTTAATATATGACTGCTGGTTTCTGAAAGACATAAACTCCACTTTTTTTTTCTTTCTTTTTTCTTCTTCTATTTTTTTTTTTAGACAGTTTTTCTGAATAGCCTTGACTGTCCTAGAACTCAGTCTGTAGATCAGGCTGGCCTCAAATTCACAGGGAACCTCCTGCCTCTGCTTCCTGAGTGCTACAATTAAAGGCGTGCACTACCACCCAGCTAAACTCCACTTTCTTTTGCTGAATGCAGTGCTGGTGGTTGGCTCTAGCTATGTACTTTTAAAGAACTAAGGCAACAAAGAGTAGGGATTTTTTTTTTTTTTTTGGTTTCTCTGTGTAGACCTAGCTGTCCTAGAATTCACTCTGAAGACCAAGCTGGCCTTGAACTCATTATTATTATTATTATTATTATTATTATTAGTCTTACATAATCCAGGCTGTCTGGAATTAAGACCTCTAGCTAAGGACGGCCTTAACTTCTGATCTTCCTTGCTTCCACGTTCAGAGTGTTGGGATTAGAGGCAAACACAACTACATCCAGCTTGTACCTGACTCTAAATGGAAATGCTTCAGAGAGAAGCAGGAGAGGATGTATTTCCTCCCATACTGACAGTGGTGGTTTGAAGGAGAATGGCTCCCTTACGCTCATAGGGTTGAACACTTGGTCCCAAGCATTGTCACTTAGTGCAGGCTTTGAGGTTTCAAAGGCCCACACTGTTCCCAGTGCACCCTTGTTCTCTCTCTCTCTCTGCCATGTGCTTACTGGTCAAGATGCAAGCTCTCAGCTGCCATCAAGGCCTCCAACCCTCTGAAGCCGTAATCCCACTTAAACACTCTCCTTTATAAATTGTGTTGGTCAAGGGGCTTTACCACAGAGCAGTGACGCGGAAGCCACACTTTGGATCCTACCCTAGGCCACGTCCTGCTCCTCAGACAGGAAGAATCCGAGCCATGGCCAACACAGGCACCCTCACATCTGAGGACTCCAGCCCAGCACAGCCAGCTAACACTCCCTCCCTCCACAGGGATGCCCAGAGACACAGGAATCTTTCAGACAGAAACAATCAAAGACCTGCAGTGAACTGGGGTTTCTAACTTCTTTTCTCACCACGGCCTTTATATAAAGTGCAGAATCTGCAAGGGACAGATGCAAACGAAGAGCCACAGGTCTTCAGAAAAGAAAAAGGGAAGAGTTTCCAGGAGGAAGGAGTCAAACCATTCCTTGTCAGCTGTGACTGGGTGGAGGCTGACAGAGTGGAATCAGTTCTCTAGGGTCTTTGAGTTCACTTGGGATCCAGGCAAGTAGCTTAGCCTCAAATAAATTGGTTCTAAAAGTGACAAAACCCCAAGGCGATTGTTACTGACTTTGGCAAAGCAAAAAGAAAAAAGGAAGCTCTTCCCCAAGGATGAGAAACAGCGATGTAACAGCATGGCTCCTCCGTCAGACCTAAGCAATGAATGGTCATCTGCTGAGCACCGAGGAACAACAGTGTCTGTCCCCGTGGACACAGCCGCACACACGAGCCCCCAAAGGAGAAATGGAAGTTTCACGGCAGGGGTCCTGGCAGCCAGGGATCTCCGTCACCATTCGTTCTTTGTGAGAGTGTGGAGACTACATATTTTCCTCTCCCAGTTTGCACTTGGCCCAGGCAGGCATGCAGTACACCAGACACCAAGCTGAACACCACGGGGACACAAAGGTGCTATGTCCTAAAGGTGCACACTGCGCCAGATTCACACGTGCGCAGTAGATTCAGTCAGATACGTGGGCTGCCTTTGTTACCAGGCACTTAGACGTCCTGTCTTAACTAAAGGCAAAAACAAAAACAAAACAAACCCAAGATAATTCACCTTGGTAATGGAAAATCGATTTATACTTTGCCTACACCAGGGAGAGAAGTCTGCTTTCCCTGGTCTCCTCTGCAACATAATTTTATAGACAAGATGAAAGAAAGGTCATCATGCATATGCTAATTTAGCTGTGGGCTAAATGGCCAGACCTGTGTGAAATCTCTTCCTACAAGACAAGTTCCTCCTCTGGTTGATGCCAGGGCTCTGCAGTCTTTCCCCTCTGCACAGCACTGGCTCTGGGAAATCTGAGTTCTTTGGAGTCCGCTCTTTCAATACTCTGACCCCCAAAGAGAGGGGCACGCGTGTCTCCAGCTGGAACATCCCTTCCCCTGCCAGGGCCGGGCTTCCACCGCGGGGTCTGTTTGTGGCACTCAGATGAGCTTTGTCTCCTTTTCACGAATCTGAACGGAGCGGAGCCCGCTGTGATCACGGAGACGATGAAGCCGGGAGGGGAGGGGTTCTCACAGGGACATCAGGAGGGCTGATAACCCGGCTCTTGACATGCGGCTTCTAGTCTGGACATAGCCAGATGATGAAGTCAGTGTCTGCTGATGATTTTCGAGCACTAGGCTAGAATAAGCTCCGGCGATCTAATTACACACATGAAAACCCTCAAGATCCACACTTCACACCTGAAATCCTGCCAGGCATCAAAGGACGGGCCAAAAATTGCTCAAGGGAAGTGTCAAAAGACGGTTGTGAAATATAATAAAAGCAGCCCGGCGCTTCAGTTGGGCTTCTCGGGACCTAGTCTGATGAAATAATTATCTTGATGAAAGCAATTCAGTTTCTACCAATTACCCCGGCTCCAAAAATCACTTGGTTATGGAAATCCGCACTGTGGAGCCAAGGCTACAAGAGACGAGCCAGGGAATGTGCCACATGACTACAATGGTCTGAATCTTTACACTGTTGAGACATTGGGCATGGAACTTTATATACAGTGCCTCATTTAAAGCTCACGGCAACTCTAAATTACCCCCATCCCCACATTCCACTGATGAGGAAAATGTAATCTGAGAGCGTTTAAAACCCAAGCCGACACCACTGAAAGCAGAAAGGGTTCTGTCTCATTATATTATTATTTTTTTAAAGCATTATTTATCTGAGACAGTGTATGTAGCCCTGGCTAATCAAGAACTCACTATGGAGACAAGGTTGGTCTTTAACCTCAGACACTTGCCTGCCTCTGCCTCTTGAGTACCAGGATTCAAAGTATGCACCAGGAGCTGGAGGGATGGTTCAGAGGTTAGAAGCACTGGTTGTTCTTACAGAGGACGAAGGTTCAGTTCCTAGCACCTACATGGTGGCTCACAGCCATCTACAACTCCAGTTCCAGAGGATCAAATTCCCTCTTTTGACCTCCGTGGGCATCAGGCAAGATTATGACACACACACACTCATGCAGGAAAAACATTCATACATATAAAATAAATATATTAAATAATTCAGAAAACACAAAAGTGCACCACCACACCCAGATTAATTATATAGTTGTGTGTGTGTGTGTACGCGCACACACATGTTGTGCATGTACACAAAGATTAGAGGACAACTTGCTAAGGTCAGTTCTTTCCTTCTACTGTGTGGGTCTCAAAGATCAAACTCAAGTTGTCAGGTTTAGGAGCAAGTGCCTTTACCCGCTAAACCATCAAAGGTTTTTTTTTTTCTCTTTGAAAAGGGTATCTTACTATGTAGCCCTGATTGGCCTGGCATTATGTAGACCAGGCTGGCCTCAAACCCACAGAGATCTGCCTGCCTCTGCCTCCTAAGTGGTAGGATTACAGGTGTGTGCTACTATACCCTGACACACACACACACACACACACACGCGCGTGCGCGCGCGCGCGCACACACACACACACACACACGGATTCAGAATGCTGTAATCCAATAATATATCATTTTGATCCATTTATCAAAATTTGCTAGATAGGTATTTTACTCTTTTTGTCTTTACTCGTTGTTCCAGATTTTTCTTCATTCCCTATCCTGGCATTATTTGTTTTTAATTTATTTTCTTTTATAATTGTTTTTGCTTTCTACCATATCACATTCTAAGTAAATTTCTATCACAATTAGGAAAACATTTACAAAATCAAAAAATTATCTCTCACAATAATGTAAAAATCTATGTAATTATGCTAAAATTTTCCTTTCAATAATACAAACAAACAAACCTACACCTTTAAATTCAAAATCAGAGATATCGAAATGCCTTCAGTGGGCCTTTCATATATATTAAATATACATATATTTTATGCACAAAAGTTCAAAAGTTTTTATTAGTGTCTATTAATTATGCATAATAATGGGATTTGTTGTGACATTTTCACCTATGTATATAATGTTCTTTGATCATATTTACCCTCGTTATGCTTTTAAGCATTACAACTATACACAGCTGGCCAATCAGGTGTGCTGAGAGAATTTAAACTACTGAGGATGGCAGACAATAGGCATAAACTGTTCCCGTGTGTCAAATGAAGGCAGGCACCTGCGGCATACAAAGATCGAGAAAAGCTCCGAGCAAGCCTCAACCTTTCCAGGTTTGCAGCTAGCTGCGGGTGAGCGGGAAACAAGACTGAACATAAGGCAACAGTGCATGCATGATCCATGCCTGCTGCCCACTCTCGGCAGCCATGCAGTCACATGCTTCATCTTCCTCAGCTGCTCAGCAGGTATCTGTGTGTGCTACGGGGAACATCTCAGGAGGGCCGCTCACACTGAAGCAAACTCTCTGCCTGCGTGATAACACAGGAAGGACGGTTTAGGACCACCACAGATGACAACCTACCCAGGGGTGGAGCCTCAGCTGTCCCTGAAAGCTTGCAACAACAACAACAACAGCAGCAACAACAACAACAAAAGGGATGGTAGTGGGGGGAAAGTCCCTCAGAAGCAGCGTGGCCCCTTCGCTAGAGTTGGCTGAGTTTTCATCTTACACAATGTGTTTATTCCTTTGGAGAAGAACATTCCAAAGTAAGCCCGATGTCTTAGCTGAAGAAACTCACGCCTAGTTCTAGCCTACATACTTAAGAGTGGGCCTGCTTTTAAAGTCCACTAACAACCGAGTGGGTGACCCTGTGGATGCAGACTAAATGCATGCAGCCCAGAAACAGCATACCTCGTTTTCTGTCCACCTCTGTCCATTCATCTATATGAAGCATACAAAGAGAAAACATCAGTTCAGGAAGCAAGAACATTAGAACATTAGTTGCATGGAGGCTTTACAAATACCATATCTAGTTATCTGGCCTTATATATATATATATATATATATTTCATGTCTTTTTTTTTGTTTGTTTGTTTTTTCAAGACAGTCTGTGTAGCCCTGGCTGTCCTGGAACAAGCTCCACTAACCAGGCTAGCCTCCAACTCAGAGATCTTCCTGCCTCTGCCTCCCAACTGCTGGGATTAAAGGTGTGTGCCACCACTGCCTGGCGTTGTGTGTGTGTGAGTGTGTGTATGTTTGCCTGCATGCATGTATACCACATGTGTGCCTAGTGCCCTTGGAGACCGGAAGGGGGAGTCCTCCTCTAGAACTGGAGTTATAGACACTGTGATCTGCCATGTTGGTACTGGGAATTGAACCTGGGCTCTCCAAAAGAGCAGCCAGTGCTCTTAACCACTGAGCTGTGTCTCCAGCCTGTCGAGTTTAATGTCTTATGTGCATGCCCCACCTTCAATTGGAAACTATTTAAAAAAAATTAGGATCTATAAAAACTAGATAAATGACTAGTTAAAAAAAAAAGTACCAGCTCAGGATGATAGCTATCTTGGGGCTCCTCTCAGAAGGCTCCAGAAACTGTAAGAACATACACTACGCCGGGTATGGTGGTGCACATCTTTAATATCAGCACTTGGGAGGCAGAGGTAGGCAGATTTCTGAGTTCCAGGTCTACAGCGTGAGACACTGCCTCAAAAAAAGCATATGTATTTCAAAGCAGACTTTTAACACTAACTCCCCAATAAAGAATAATTCTAAGAACAAACAGAAAAAGGAGTTTCTTTTTCAACAGTCTGACTTTTTTTTCTCCCTAGAGATGTGATTGAACCTGGGGCCTTGGGCATTTTAGCAGACAAGTGTTGTACCACTGATCTCTACCCTAAACCCTGAAAATCAACTTTTTCACTTTCTCATTTTGTTGGTAGGAACATTTCCGTCTACAGCCTCCCTTTCTCACCCCTTCCAAGAGCTCTACATACATCCACACGTGGAAAACATTTCACAACTAGCTGCATTTCGGGAAACACTCGCCTCTATATTGCTTGGAAATGATCTCTGAAGTACACTGACGTATGCATGCCTTCACCGCACACTGGCAGGGCCTCAACATACAATACAAACAGCTCTTTTGAGACTAGTGGCTACCACTGTGAGGTCAGAGTCCCCTCGAAGTCCCCCTCTTTCCCTCTCAAGAGTCACAGCCTTAGCTGGGCCTGGTGGCACAAGGGACCATAGCTCTAGCTACTCAGGAGGTTGAGGCAGGGTCAAAAATTTAAGATCTGCTGGGCCTATAGAATGAATCCAAGGCAACTTAGTGAGACACTATCTCTAAATCCGGTGGGCTGGAGAGGTAGCTCAGTGGCAAAGCTTTTGATTAGTGTGCATGAGACTCTAGGTCCAGCTCCCAATCCTGAGGGGAGGGTGATAAAGTCACAGGCTTTTGGGGAGAGTGAGACGGGGAAGTAGGCCCTGGTCTGGCCTTCCCAAAGCAATTGTTTCTTGGGCAGTGTATTCACATCTACTGTTTCTCAGCGGTATTAGCATCACTGGATTTCAGTTATTTAGAGATGGAGAGTTTTCATCTTCTTGAATACATGTCTGGGAACACTCTTGCCTACCGTGGTAAAACAGAACTGGAAAACACAAGGAAGCATAGTGTGTCTCCAGCAGGCAATGGCACCCGGAACCAGCAGAGGGCTCTAGAGAGCTGTCGGTGCCTCTCCATTTTCTTCTTTAAAGAGGCAGGGTAGGGACCACAAGCCCTGTCTTCTGCTCTCCAGATGACTCATTTTGAGACAATTCAACTTCAGTTATATTTTGCATGGGATGTAGACCTATGGGTTCCAGGGCTGGCTGTTAAATTTCACCCAGAAAAATCAGAACAGAACCCCACTGCTATTTAGTCCTTCAGTACTACATGTCTTAGGAAAACAAAGTAAAACAAAACAAAAAAACCAGCAAATGAACAAAACAAAAACAAAAAGCCACTCCATAGTCACGTGGTCACGTGTCTCAGTTTCCTCTCCCATAATAAGGAAGGTAAACAAAATTTAACAGGGTTTTAGTTGCAGGGCTTTTATGAGGACAGAAGTGAGGCAAAAGGTAGCTTTTATTGCCCACTCTACTGCTTAAAACGTGAGACAACATTAAGTATGCAACTCTCACAAGCAGCCCCAGTAAGAGCACACTTCCTTTCTGTGCAGCGCTAAACTCTGGCTGCATTATGGGAGGAACAGCAATGTCTGTACCGGCCTTGTGGGAACAGGGACGGCCTCCAGGAGACCAATTAGTTGTGTAAGATAATGAAAACAGCTCCAAGAAATACGATTTCCTTCAAAGCATCCACGAGGACTAATTTACCATGCCTGTGCTTTTACAGGCCTGGGTATAGGCACCTGTCACCATGGCACTGGCTCCAGCTCCTACAGCAACACCAGCTTTGACAGAAGAACAGACACGCTCTCAGCTTCTAGTCTTAGGCTGTTTTGTTTTCTTTCTCTCCTACAAGGCCTCACTGGCCAACTACTTCATCATTTCTTTTAGACACTTGATGGGTATACGCTATGCACACACACACACACATTGTACGCATTTACACGCGCGCGTAAGTGTGTGTGCGCATTTCAAAGCCTTCCCTCGCCTCCTGACCTATCAAACCCCACAAAATTTCCATCCAATCCCTTCAGGTAAGGCAGCACAAGCTGGTTAGGAGTAGGAGTTGTCAAATGACTGACTCCTCCCACCAGCTATGCAACCCTAGGCAAAGCAGCTTTGGTTTTTCTTGTAAATTCGGGTGGTAGTGTGTTATCTATATGATAGAGGAGCTGTGGGCATCAAGGTGTTTCAGGGAAGTATTGACATAATTGAAAAACTGTTTCACTAGCCTGAGTGGTGGCTTGTGCCTATAATCCCAGAATTTAGGGGCCGAGGCAAGAGGACTGTGGAGAATTCCAGGTCAATCCATGCTACTCAGGGAGTTTGGGGACAGCTACAGCAGGGACCTTGTTTCAACAATGCAAAAGAAATATTTTATTCTTGTCACTATAGATATTTGTCTTGGGTTTTAGACTCGGACATAGACTGGACTCATCAATAGCCCCACTTTCAGGAACTGTACAGAAAGGCTCAATCCAGTTTTCCCTAGAATCTCACTTGGTGTGACATCTGCCAAAAACTGTAGGATGGGTGTCTGTGACTATATGATAATGAATTACTACAGATGTCTGAAGTCCATAAAATTGAATCTAGGGGGGGGCTGGAGAGATGGCTCAGAGGTTAAGAGCATTGCCTGCTCTTCCAAAGGTCCTGGAGTTCAATTCCCAGCAACCAGGTGGTGGCTCACAACCATCTGTAATGAGGTCTGGTGCCCTCTTCTGGCCTGCAGGCATACACACAAAACAGAATATTGTATACATAATAAATAAATAAATAAATAAATAAATAAATATTTAAAAAACTGAATCTAGGTAAACCAGGAAGACTATCACTTTTTTTTTCGAGACAGGGTTTAAGACTATCACTCTTAAACATTTTTTTTTCTGGGTAAAATGTCACACAACCGTGATACCAACACAGGAGTGGTGAAAACAGGGGAATCAGAAGTTCAAGGCCAGCCTTTGCGACATGAAACCCTATCTCAGAAAACCAAAATAGTGGGCTTTCCATATATATATAACTTTTGAGACAGGGTCTTACTATGTGGTGCCAGGCTGGTCTTGAACTTGCAGTGATCTCTTGCCTCAGCCACCCAAGTGCCTGGATTAAGGACTACAGTTCTTGGTTATACATTTTTTATTTTATTTTGTTTATTTATTTATTGGGTTTGTTTTTCAAGACCTTGTTTCTCTGTGTAGCTCTGGCTGTCCTGGAACTCATTCTGTAGGTAAGGCTGGCCTCAAACTCACATAGATCTTCCTACCTCTGCTTCCTGAGATCTGGGATTAAAGAATGTGCCACTCCACCCAGTTAAATTTTTATTTTTAATTATGTGTATATGTCTGGGTATATGCATGTAAGTGGGGGGCTCTGGGGGGACAGAGGAGGGTGCTGGATTCCCTGGAGTTGGAGTTACAGGTGGCTGTAAACTTCCCAGAGGATGCTGGGGACGGAACATTGGTTCTCTGAAAGTGGAGCTTGTGCTCTTCCCTGCAGATCCCGTTCTTTCAGCCTGGGACTACAGCTCTTAAAGACTGAGTCTTCCTATTTACAGAACCTCGCCCAGACCACCTCCCAAAAGACAATATCAACTACTGATTGTGTGAACATTAAATGTCCACTCAATCCCTACAGCTCGGCTTTCAGGAGGGTATTGCTATTACCATTGTATAGAAAAACAGGCTCAGAGGCTACACCTCAAGATCACACAACTAGCTAAATATGGGATCTAGACCTGCATGCCTCCAAAGGGCACACTCTTAATTGCTGATTTACATTGTCTTCCAAGAGACAGACTACCTAGAGAAAGCTAGCCTGTCACCCCACTAGGATCATTAGCCTGAGTGGAATCACATCACACAGGCAGCAAGAAACATAGAAGCCTCCTGAGGAAGGAACACAGTGCCATATAAAACTGCCAAGTGGTTCAGCAAACCTTTACCGAGCTCCGATTTATTGTGACCTGGGCATTGAATGCTAGACGCTGCGGTACAGACACGAGTCGGACAAACATGTAGGGAAACACGCGTGAACAGATGAGTCTAAAGAGCCAGGTGTAGAGAGAAGCACAGGCAGAGCGTTGGGAGCACACAGGAGGTCCTTTTCCTAGGGACAACGATTCTTCAGTACAGGCCAGGGAAAGGATGGAGGGGCAGGAACCACAAGCATGGAGTCATGAAGGACATAGTTTAAAGAACTACATATACTCTGGTGTGATTAGGACTCAAAGTGTGAATCAAGCAATGATGGAAAATCAGACTGGGAAGGGCCTCAATGTGTCTTGCATAGGACTTGGCCTCCATTTAGACAGGAGCGCAAATCTGCCTGCAGATTTTAAGGAGAGATGGTTCTAGACATTTTTGTATTTTGTAAAGCCCCCTGGTAGCAATGCTCCATATGAATCAAAGGGAATGATCGAGGGAGTTCTCTTATCTGTCTGTGCATGAACTTACACGCAGTCAGACCCAACAGTACCCGAGTGTGCATTAGCTGGTGAGAGAGGACAGTGTTTCCATTAGTGTCGTGCCGACTGTCTCTATAGAAACCTTTACGCAGGCTGGAGAGATGGCTCAGAGGTTAAGAGCACTGACTGTTCATCCAGAGGTCCTGAGTTCAATTCCCAGCAACCACATGGTGGCTCACAACCATCTGTACTGAGATCTGATGCCCTCTTCTGGCCTGTGGGCAAACATGCAAGGAAACACTATGTACATAATAAATAAATAAAATCTTTAAAAAAAAAAAAAAAAGAAACCTTTACGCCGCTCCCTAGAGATATAATAGCTCACACTTAATCCCAGGAAATTTGGTGAATGAAGTTGTTGGCTGAGACGGCCTGTTCTGGGTGGTCGTTTCTCTGTGAATTACACACAGCATAATTTTGCACTTACACGTTTTCCAATATTTTCACAATTGCATTCCCCTCCCACACTTGAAAAGGTAAAGAAGTAGGTTTTCATTCTTATCTCTATTACTTTAGGCCCCTACACTTCTAGAAATGGCTTCTGAATTGAGCAAGGCTAGTCTTTAGCGTACGTGGGAGGCCAGAAACACCGGGTGATCAGCATCTGTTCCGTGGGGGTTGAAGAGGATGGTGGTACTAGCCAAAGGCTTATTGCCAGGTGAGCGCCGGGAACTACTTTTGGAAGGGGGGAAAATTCAAGAGACTGGGAAATCATCGAGGGTTCAAGTACTTTGAGTATGTCCAATACAGGTGTTAGGTTTCTCTGTGGGGAAATGCTCTTTTGGAGAACTGAGAATTTGACTCCTGAGGTCTTCCAACTGCATGGGTGCTGCATCTTGTGAGAAAGGTACCCGGCTGTCAAAGTGAAGTGCGCAGAGGCCTTGGTCTAGCTGTTGGGATAGGAGGGAAGGTGGAGATGCCAATCTGGCCTTAGGTACGAAGACGGAAGCGGGAGAGATGGGCGCGTGGGGGATTGGGAAGGGCTAGGCTTAGGGTCTGGATGGGGACACTAAGCGCACTGATGAGGGAAGCAGGCTGCGGGTGCCTCTCTTACCTTTGCGGGCCTTGTCTCCGGGGATGTTCTGGGCCCTCAGCCGCTGGTCCAGGACGTAAAGCATCTCCCCGCCCAAGTTCAAAAAGAGCAGCGGCAGAGTCCGCACCGACATGGTGCAGGAAACCCGCAGGGTAGGTGGAGGAAGAGCCCTACGGTTTGATTTGGCAGCCTGGAGGCCCCTCCGCGTCCCACAGTTCGGTTGCTAGGGCAACGCCGCATACCGGAAAGATGAACCAATCAGAGGGCGGTTTGATGTGAAGTGGCCCAGAGCCGGGGCTCATTGGGCTAGGTGACAAACACCGCTTTAGGGGATTGGCCCGAACGGAGGCACGACGTTGGCCTCCGGGGAGCGCTTGTTTTGAGTTTTCCATTGGAGCCAGCACGCCGAGTCTTCCGGTCATCCCTGTTTGGTGTGCCGCGGCACAGCCAGGCCCCAGCCTTCCCGCGGGGTGAACAAGGAAAGTCAGCTCCAGCGTCCTGGGAGCCGCCCAGCCGACCTAGAGTCGCGGTCCGATGTCGTCGCTGTGCTGCTCTAGGCAGATTTGTCAGCCACTTCCTAGAGATGCTCAGAGGAACAGTGAGATCACGGCAAGTGCCATGAAGGCACCCTGAGCTATACAGTCCCTCATCTCGATGCGTTATATCATTTGTATTTCCTTCTTAAACCCTCCCGAAAGCGCTGCCACACCAGATTTCCCACTCAGTGACGCAATCCGGCCCGGCCCTCCCCACGGTTTAAGTAGGCTCCGCAGACTGCTCTCCTCCACCTTCCGCTCCAGGATTAGTTTCGGCCGGTTCTTTTCAGTGGATTCCTGTAGACTTCAGTGTTACTGTTAATCATTTCCCCCTCCAACCACAGCAATCTTGAGTCTTTGGCTCCCACATACACCTCCCTGGGTCCTATTAATAATCAGCCGCCAAATACTTTTTCTCACATAATCTTTCCTCACTTTTATTCCTTAATGTCCCTTTCTGTATTTCTGTTCCTTTGTATCACTGCTCTGCTACACTGACTGCTGGACTAAATTTCAGAAGACATTATTTAAAAAAAAAAAAAAAAACCCAGCACATTCCAGGCTTGGTGGTGGTGGTGGCGGCGGCGGCGCACGCCTTTAATCCCAGCACTTGCAGAAGCAAGTGGATCTCTGAGTTCGAGGCCAGCCTGGTCTGTGGAGTTAGTTCTAGGATAGCCAAGGCCACACAAATAAACCCTCTCCCAAAAAACCAAAACCCAAAACAAGAAAAAAAAAAAAAAAAAAAACAACCCAAGCAGTCCCCCCTCCCCCACATTCCTTTAATGGCTTCCTGCTTCTGGCATCCTCCACGGTTTTCCTTTTCTCCTCTCTTCATTCCTTTTTGAAACTGTCTCCTACAACTTGAGCTTCCTAACACCCCATCCTTATATTATGCTGAGCCTCTGCTCCCAAAAGTATCTGAAGTTTTGTCAAAACAGACTTCCTTTCTCTTAGACTTTTCCCTGAGTGTCAGACAGTATATGGATTTTGGAATCAAAGCAGAGCAAGGAGTGATGACACACGCCTTTGATCCCAGCACTCTGTAGGCAGAGTCCAGCCTGGTTTACATAGCAAGTTCCAGGACAGCCAGGACTAGGGCCCTGTCTTAGGTCAGGGGGCAGAGTGGGGAGCATCTTCAGGATCTAAATATCAGGCAAGTTGGCATTTAAAACAGTGCCTTTCCTGCAGGCCTGATCCACGGTTGTGGCTTTTCTCCTTACCCTCCAGTCTCCTGAAAAGTTGTCACTTGCACCTGTAACATAGGACCTCTAGGCCACTCTAGGCCCATTTCATTAAAGTCTCATTGTTCCTGGAGGGGATAATCATACAATTCATCTTCACTGTCCCCCATCCCCACAAAGGGTTTCTTTGCATAGTCACAACCACCTGCCTCAGCGGCCTCAGCGACCAACTGGCTTCATCTTCACTTCTGATTCTGCCTACTCACCTTCTCCTTCATCTCTAGGGGCTCCTGTGCCCTCAGGAGTCATTCTTCCCACCCTAACATGGCCTATTTTTCTTTTACATTGCTTTCTTGAGTAATTTAAACTTTTGGAGAAAGGGTTTCACATAGTTCAGACTGGCCGCAAACTAACTAGTTGAAGCCAAGGATGACCTTGAAATGCTGCTCTCCCGGGTGCTGGAATTACAGGCATTCAAGCAACACATCCCTGTACCCCTAGGCTATTAAACACCTAGGGCTTCAGTTACTTAACAGCTCCCAAACTGCTCGGGTTCAGGCCTCAGCCCTGATCTTCCCAGTGTTCTTTGGTAGCAACACATCTTTCTCTTTGTGGTGTTTCCCCTCTTCAGAATGAGGTCCAAAGTTCTTCAGTATGAACTGAATTTTTTTTTAAATAATTTAATTAATTTTATTTTATATGAATTGGTGTGAAGGTATCAGATCCCCAGAAACTGGAGTTACAGATAGTTGTTAGCTGTCATGTGGGTGCTAGGAATTGGACCCGGGTCCTCTGGAAGAACAGCCAGTGCTCTTAACCGCTGAGCCGTCTCTCCAGCCCTGAACTGAATGTTTTTACACCCTGGACCCACTCACATGCTGAAGCCCTAACTCCAATGTTCTACATTGAATTTCTGAGTCCCACTGTTCCTGGATGAGTATCTCTAGATCTCTTTCCCTTTTAACTTGCAGTTCCTTCTGCCAACACGCCATTGTCTCTGCGCAGTAAACTCCATCTTTTAGGGCCCAGTCCAGGAGACAGCTCCTACAGCTGCCCTGCTATCCGGTCAGCATTACCTCTCAGAAACATACAACATGACATGTTTCTATGATTGTATCCACTGGGTGAAGGCAGGGTCTCTGCCTCTGGGATCCCAGGGCCAAATGGAGAACAAATCCCTCTTCCTCAGGCTGAAAGAAAGGCCATCTTCTATCATTCTTCAAGGCAGAACAGACTTTATTAGTTTTTTCTGGTCATGTCTGGTAGGGCTTGGGAAGGGTCCTCTGGTACCTCCTGGTTACGTTGTTTTTTGGCAGCTGCTGCAGCAGCTTTTAAAGCCTCTCTTTGCTTCTTTAGCTTTTGAACCTCTTGGAAAACCTGGTGGTGGAAAGGGAGAAGGAAAAGACTTTGTAATTTTTTGCAGGGCAGGTCTATAGGAGCTATCTTGATGGAACCTCGTTCTTTCTCCATGTGCTGGTGACCAGGCCAGTTCTAAGCCATGGTCAGAAACAGACAACTTCTCCCTTCTACTGTGCACCTCAGTCCAGGGAGACTGATCAAAGCAACCGACTGTACTGATTCTTACCCGAATGCACAGAGCTTTCTTGGCCAGGATGCGGCGGTGGACCTTTTGAGCATGCAGAGGAGGTATGGTATATTCCACCCCTAGCTCCTTGCACGCCTTTTCGAAGACTTCATAGTTGGTCTGACGGAGGAGTTTGAGCATCTTATTCCTTCGGTCGATGCTCATCAGCAGATGGCGTTTGTGGGCTTTGTCCTATAGAGGATTCTGTATCACTATTAGGTTGGTTTGAGACAAGGTCTTACTCTGTACCCCAGGCTGGCCTCAAGCACATGGTAATTCTCCTGTCTCAGCTTCCTACTTGCTGGGATGACAGGGCTAAGCCACCATACTTACTACTCTTACTTTTAGTATTCTATAAATATTAACATTATTTACCATTAATGATGTATGGTTATTTTACTGAACCATCCCAACAATCTTATGCAAACATTACTACAGTTCTGCAGGAGGCACTGTCAATGTTCATAGTTACAGACAGGAGAATAAAGGTGTGAGCTGGTTTGACTTTCAGTACCCTGAGGTCAAGCCTTCAAATGGGTCTACTGACTGGGTGACTCTCCCCTATACCATCTACTCAGCTTCTCCAGCACTTAGCAGACTATCAGATTGAGTAGGGAGAAACAGGACCTTATCCTCTGTTCTAGGTCCTGCTCTGTGAGGGGCTCTAGAATTCTATAACTCAAATGAGCAAAACTGGTTTCCAAAGAGCATGCTCAACCAGCTACTGGGAGTATTCAAGGCTAGACCAGTCTGTGTTCACAATTTCATACTTATTAGAAAACCACAAGTAGTTGGATGTGATGGCACATACCCTATCATTTAGTTCTCAGGCAGCTGAAGCAAAGGGTGGAGAGTTCAAAGTCAGCCTGAACACAGGGTCCAAAACTAATGGCAATTTCCTACTTCTGGCAGCTCTGTGCTGCTCAGCTGAGCAGTGAGTGGTTAAGAATGTGGAGTCGTTGCTGGGCGGTGGTGGCACACTTCTTTAATCCTAGCACTTGGGAGGCAGAGACAGGTGGAGCTCTGAGTTCAAGGCCAGCCTAGTCTATGGAACTAGTACTAGGACAGGCTCCAAAGCTACACAGAGAAACCCTGTCTTGAAAAACCAAAATTAAAAAAAAAAAAAAAAAAGAATATGAAACCCTTGGCAAGACTGCCTCATTTCAAGTGTCAGGCATCATTTCTAGCAGTGTCTCCGGAGGAATAGTGTCACTCCATGGCAAGATTGCTCCTCTGGAAGATTAGAAAGAAACTGAAAGGAACTCCAAGGTTTACGAGAGATGATGCTAAGAGCCTAGAGAACTGCCAAGCACCACACCAACTGCTAGTACCGATTCTTGTAATCCTTGCAGTTCTGTGTTACAGATTGTGAAAACACAGGTTCAGACCAATAAGCTTCCTAAAGTCACAGCGACTTTAAGTAGAACCCACAGAGCTAGGATTTGAACAGGTCATGACTGCCTGTGCACTCAGCAAATATGTATTAAGCACCCACTATGTGTCCAATGTGACCAAGGTTGGCAGTCTGTTTTCTTGACCACTGATGACCATCAGCAGAGTCCTGTAAGGATCCCTTTGTCCCTCTAGAGGCAGGAGGGGAGTGTCTTCCTACTAGAGTTGAGGTGTCACTGGGCTTCTTAGGCTCCAGAGCCCTTTACTCCCAGGGCCCCAGGGTCCCAGGGTCCCCTCCCTCAGCCTACTGTGGATTCACTGCAAGTGAAGCCCAGGGTTTACCTTCCGATGTTTCTGCATATGTTCTTCATAACTGCGGATCCTGACAGTCAAGGCAACAACTGAAACCACAAACCACAGAGGATGAGAGCTGGGCACAGAGGAAGGAAGTGCCCAGGCCCACCTCGTGTTTTAAAACCAAAGGAGTAACAATCACCAATGCTTTTGTATAGCTCTTTCTAAACCCCAAAGCACTCTGAATTGCAAGATCTCAAAAGACTATGTATGGATTATCGTCCTACTAGAAAAGCAAAGGAAATTACTTTAATCCGTAAAGGTCGTTATCCGTCATAGCAAATAGCATTGAGTATGTGAGAGGCAGGGGGGAAAGGTGGCTGACAGACTCACTACGACGCTCGGTCTGACCTTACACTTGCTATGGAGCCCAGACTAAACTTGTAATCCTTCTGCCTCTGCCTACTCTACCTAGAATTGTGGGTATAACACTGCCTGGCTGGTAAACAGCACTCTGAATGGCAAAAGTTTTGTCCTATTTTGTGACACTGTGCGTTAGCGGTTTCATGTGCAAAGCTCACGCCCGAGAACAATGCGTTCGGTCACAAAAACAATGGAGGCATAGGTAGGTGGATCTCTGTGAGCTTGCCGACACCACAAGTGTCAGGCCAGCCAGGGCTATACAGCTGTCTGAAACAGCAGTTCTCAATCTGTGCGTTTCAACCCCTTTGGGGAACACACATCAGATATCCTGCATACCAGATGTTTACATTATGATCATATCAGTAGCAAAATTAGTTATGAAGTAGCAACCACAACATGATGAACTGTACTAAAGGGTTGCAACATTAGGAAGGTTGAGAACCAGTGGTCTAAAAGAAAAAAAGACAAATGCCCTAAAAACAACAACAAAACCGAAAACCCTTCAATGTTTTAATTAAGCTTGTGGTTTTGTGTTGAATTGGGCTCCACTCATAGCTACCTGAGGCACATGCAGCCTGTGGGCCACAGTTTGAACACACTTAAAGAGCATTAAATTCAGGAATTAACTCTAGCGTACATCATGGTTAATGATTCATTATTGTACTAGAGGTCCCAGACAATGCATTAATGTCAGACTCTAAAGCCATCAAGAGTCTATCCAGAAGGTGGCTGGGTGGGTAAAGGTGCTTGTGGCACCCTGAGTTCAATCTCTGGAATCCATGGTGGAGAAAGGAATGAACTTGTGAAAACTGTTCTCAAATTTCCAGACAGGTTCCTTGTGTACATGTACCCACACATCATATACTTTCACACACAATAATAATAAACTTAAAACCTACCCTTTTTCTGTGCTTTCATTATTAAGTTTTTTTTTTTAGTTTTTTTTTTTTTTTCAAGACAGGGTTTCTCTGTGGTTTTGGAGCCTGTCCTGGCACTAGCTCTGTAGACCAGGCTGGTCTCGAACTCACAGAGATCCGCCTGCCTCTGCCTCCCGAGTGCTGGGATTAAAGGCGTGTGCCACCATCGCCCGGCTCATTATTAAGTTTTTAGAACTAAACTTCTAACTTACAAGATGGAGAGGTGGTGCAGGATTAAGAATAGTTGCTGTTCCAGAGGACCAAAGTTTGATTCCCAGCTCACGGTGGCTCACAACAGTCTATAACTCCAGTTCCAGGGGATCTGAAGCCCCTTTCTGACTTCTGCTGACATGATGCACATACACAGTGCAGGCATACATGCAGGCAAAATACCCATATACATTAACAGAATAAAAAAAAAATTTCCTTTGGTTTTTCGAGACAGGATTTCTCTTTGTAGCTTTAGGAGCCTGTCCTGGAACTCACTTTGCAGATCAGGCTGGCCTCAAACTCACAGAGATCCCTGTACCTCTGCCTCCCGAGTGCTGGGATTAAAGGTGTATGCATCACCACTGCCTGGCTAACAAAATAAATTTTTAAAAAAGTGAATGAAGGACGAAGAGGGAGGCAGTGATAGAAGCTGTAATGTAGGGTGATGGCAACAGGGATGGAAAAAGACAGACACAGCGTCGGGCCGCCAATTTACCCCTTGGCTCAACTGCTGCTCCTTGGTTCAACGCAAGAGGGGCTTTCACTCACATTTAACGATTGCTATTGCTAATTCCAGCTGGAAACTAAAATAGGAACGTGGAAATGTCCCATGCCAATGGGCATGGTAGCACTCCACAGATGTGAGTCTCACTGTTACTAGCCTCATCTTCTGTTTTCAGGGTGTGTTCTTATTCTCTAGATTCACAGTCTTGCCATAATGTAGGACACAGTCTTCTGCCCTGTCCCCAGCTAGCTCCATCTTTAGAGTAGGAATCAGGGGCCCTAGAGAAGATAGGTGACCCGTGTGACTTCACACAGAGCAATGGGCAGGACCAGAGTTCCAGTCCATCACGTCTCTCCCCTTCCCAAGCCACATCAAGAGCCCTCCTAGACCAGGTACCAGCTAGCAGACTCCTTTGTACCCCCACTTCCAAGGGCCCCTGGACCAACTTTGAGCCTCCAAGGTTCTAGAATCCTCAGGGTTTTCTGCAATCTTGTTCATCAATTGTTCTTGCTTGACTTTTGACTTCTCTTTCTGTTAAGACAGAAATTGGGGGAAATGTGTTTGGTGTATGATCCTCTAAAGACTAACCTTCCTGACTGGAAGGCTGCAGTCATGGCTGTGAGGCCCAGAAAAATCGCATTCACTGTGGCCTTGGTCAACCACATTGTTACTCATATCCTCATGAGCCCAAAGTAAAAAACGGAGATAAGAGAAATAGTTTGTTGGCTTAATAGCCTTAAAATTTGCTTACTCATTCATGTACACATCTGTGATGTTTGAATATGAATGGCCCCCAGTTCATATATTTGAATGTTTGGTCACAGGGGACTGGTGTTACTTAAGAAGGATCAGGAGGTGTGGCCTTGTTGGAGGAAGTGTGTCACTGGGGGTGGGCTTTGGACTTTCAAGAAACCAAGCTTGCTCTATTATCTCTCAGCTTTTGGATTAGGATCCTGTGTCTACATGCATGCCACCATGCTCCCTGCCATGATGATCATGAACTAAACCTCTAAAACTGCAAGCCAGGCCCATAAGAGTTGCTTTGGTCACAGTGTCATTTTACAGGGAAAAAAATGACTAAGACAACGTGTTTACTGCGCACCTACTGTTTCTGAGAAGTCAGCGGTGCCATGGAGGAGCAAAACTCCCTCTCTTCTCAGTGCTTACTTTGGATAGAGCCTAACACTGGGATAAACGTTCTAACTGGGAAGCCTAGGGTGTAGGGATGGAAGGGGTTCCCAGGGAGTGGACTGAGGGAAGCCAAGACTTAGGGCAGCACAGGAACTCACCTTGCTGGCCATTTCCAAAGACAAGATTCTTTTCACAACATCATCAACCCTGTGGAAAAAAACAGAGCAATGAGACAGCACTGGGAAGGGGAAGAAATGCTTTTTCCTTTAAAAATTTATGTATTTGGGCCAGGTGGTGGTGGCGCACGCCTTTAATCCCAGTACTTGGGAGGCAGAGGCAGGTGGATCTCTGAGTTTGAGGCCAGCCTGGTCTACAAGAGCTAGTTCCAGGACAGGCTCCAAAACCACAGAGAAACCCTGTCTCAAAAAAACAAAGCAAAACAAAACAAAACAAAAATTTGTATGTGTGCCGGTGCCTGTGGAGGCCACAAGATGTGTGTGACCCCTGCAGCGCTGAGTTATAGGTGACTCAGCTGTCTGGTATGGGTGCTGGGAACAAAACTTGTGTCCTCTGGACAAGTGACAACACTCTGGACTACCGAGCCATCTAGCTAGTCCAACTACTAGTCATTTCAACTAGTTGACAGTAGTTTAAAAAGGGAAAATGGGAAAGAGAGACCTTATCTTAAAGGTGGTAGTCCTGGAGAGATGGCTCAGTGGTTAAAAGCACTTGGTGTTCTTGCAGAGGACCCAAGTTCAGTTTTCAGCCCCCCACTTGGTGGCTTATTATCATATATAACTCCAGTTCCAGGGGATCCAATGCCCTCTTCTGACTGTTGTATGTACTAGGCACACATGTGGTACATATACATTTATGTGGGCAAAACATACACATAAATAAATAAAAAATTGAAACTAAGAACAAACAAACAAACAAACAAAAAAACCCCAAGAACGGGGCTGATCAGATGTATAAGGGTGCTGTTAAGGCTGACCACAGGACCATAAAGCTCTAAAAGAGAACTGACTCCACAGAGCTGTCTTCCGATCTCCACACGTGAGCTGGATAGATGTCATCTCCACTCCCATCATGCACACACACAGTAGTAAATATAAATAAAAAAAAGAGCACTGGAAAGACGGCTCAGTGGTTAAGAGCTAGTGTTTGGTTCCCAGCACCCACATCAGCAGGCTCACAGCCTCCTGTGATTCCAGCTCCAGGAAATCCACTCACACATACGGGCACATACACACATGCTGACACATGCACATAATAAAAATAATTGTTAATAAGATTTAAAAAGCAAGAATAGCTGGGTGGTGGTGGTGCACACCTTTAATCCTAACATTCAGGAGGCAGAGGCAGGCAGATCTCTGAGTTTGAGGCCAGCCTGGTCTATAGAGCAAACTCTAGGACAGGCTCCAAAGCCACACAGAGAAATCCTGTCTTCTTGAAAAACAAAAACAAAACAAAACAAACAGAAAAAGCAAGATCAGTAGGGTGGTGGTGGCGCACGCCTTTAATGCCAGCACTTGGGAGGAGAGGCAGGTGGATCTCTGTGAGTTTGAGCCCAGCCTGGTCTACAAGAGCTAGTTCCAGGACAGGTTCCAAAGCTACAGAGAAACCTGTCTTGAAAAACCAAACCCCCCCCCCCCCCCCAAAAAAAAAGAAAGAAAGAAAGAAAAATAGATAGAAAAAGAAAAAGCAACGACAGTTACTTCTATAAGAAATGCAGCTCTCCAGAAGTGGGCAGTCATTTCTCAGGGACTCAAAGGCAACATGGCTCTGGTTTGTTGGGCTGAAAATAGCATTAGACAATTGGGGCTGTTGGCTGGAGTGTTCTGGTCTTGTCTTGGGGAAGGCAGAGGAAGGATGTCCACCTCAGCTGGACATAGTCAGACTGCACAGTAGACAAGGCTAGAGCCAGCCCAGCTCCCACTGGACAGGGGCTGAGAAGGACCTGGGCTTTGCCGTCTGACAGCACGGGATTTAAGTGCTAACTCTGTCCCTTAGATGTGTAACACAGACCATAAATAATTCAATACAAATAGGATTCAATTTCTTTCCTCACGGGGCTTTTGTGAGGTCAAGAGAAGATAGACTTTTACCAAGAGCATGCGAGTTCTTTGGCGTCTATTGACACCAGGTCTTCCCTCAGAGAACCAGGAAGAAAAGGGTAGTTGAGCTCCATGAGCACCAGCCACCCGAGCCCAGCATCCTGGGGGTGCTTCCCAGTGCTCACCCGACCCAAGGCCCCACATAATCAAACTTTAGGGACAACAGGCCAAGGCTGTAAAGTCCCCCTTCCCCCACTCCCTGTCCACCCTCCTAGGACTCCTGTGTCCTCCAGTAGGTTTCTCTCTGCGTACTCCTCCATGTTGGGAAGGATGCTGTTGTATTCTTTGATGAACGCGGAAGGGGGTGGCTCATCATCTCGGCTGGGCTGGACTGTCAAATACAGGAATGGAACGGAAGACAGGGTTAACTCTCATTCTCCCAGGCTCTCCTCCTCTCACCCACTCCCCAAATCCGTGAGAAATGCCTGTGGTCTCAACAGGGCAACGAACTCATCTACGCTCAGTTTCTTTTCTGAGAGCCCTGCAGGCACCTGCTTCATATGTCACACTGCAAACAGATGGTCTTTGTTTTTTATTTATTTGTTTTTATTTTATGGTGCATTGGTGTCTTGCCTGCATGTTTGTCTGAGCTTGGAGTGACACACAGTTGTGAGCTGCCATGTGGGTGCTGGGAATTGAATCCAGGTCCTCTGGAAGAGCAGTCAATGCTTTTAACTGCAGAGCCATTTCTCCAGCCCCCAGATGGTCTTTCTGAAGACATATACCGTGGCTGCACTTCTCACAAACCCACTTGGTTCTACAGTTCCACACTGGGACAGGTTTTCCCGTGGACAGGAGTGAGCCTGGCTTCCTTTGAACCACTTAATTCCTAGACTGGTTCATGGTCTGACCTAGAATAAGCACTTAACAAAGTTTGCTGGTTGGCTGACAAATGAATGAAATAAAGGGGCAGAGAAAGCGATGTGGGATACCCCTCTGTATGCTATGAATGTTTTCAGGGCAGAAGAGAGCCAAGGGGGAAATCCAAACAGAGATAGATGGAGAAAGAAGGCGGAGTCAGGAAGATGCCAGCAGCCACTGGAGAAGCAAGATGTGAGATCACAAGCCATGAGCCTCGTGGTAAAATATAGAACAGAAATGGGTTGAGTTGTAAGAGCTGGTTAATAATAAGCCTAAGCAAATAGGCTAAATAGTGTGTAATTAATATTAAGCCTCTGAGTGGTTATTTTAAAAGCAGCTGCGGGCCTTTAATCCCAGCACTCGGGAGGCAGAGGCAGGCGGATCTCTGTGAGTTCGAGACCAGCCTGGTCTACAGAGCTAGTTCCAGGACAGGCTCCAAAGCCACAGAGAAACCCTGTCTCGGGGGGGGGGGGAAGCAGATGCGGGACCGGATGGGGGAGAAACCTCCAGTTACAAGAAAGTGCAGCTAGCCTTGGGGAAAATGTCAGTATCTAGTATGGGTGACCAAAAGCTCAGCTTTTGGCCCGCGCATTCCTACTGTGTCCCTGGAGTGCAACCCAGTCCAGTCCAACCAAGATGATCTAGCCTCTTAAGTCAGTCTCTGCTCGGCCACTAGGTAAATGACGCTAGAAGCGATAACTATAATTACACCTTACGATTTATTGAACACAGGGCTAAGGGTGTTTTTCATATGTTAGCATGACTGACTCCTAATAACAACGTGTTTCAATGGATCCTTTGACGCTCATGTCAGCACTGGTTCACACAAAGTAAACTAGCCTCAAATAACATTTGCTCCTTAGAGGGCCCTAAGGCATACTAACTTGGGGGTGAGAAACGACACCCTACAAGTCAGAGTGGCAGATAAAAAGCGTTCCACTCTGGGAAGGTCTGGTGTGGCCAGCCAAGAACTCATTCACTAGTATTCCACTCGAAAACTCTTACTCCTGCCTCCTCGTTAGGGCTCTATACGACGTGGATGTAGGGGGCCTTCTGGCCCGCCCCTTCGCGCTCCACCTCTGTCCCCTTGTCCACCCCTAGCTGTCCCGGCGGGGTCTCTTCCGCGTCCAGTCTCAGCCTAGCCCTCCTACCTGGTTTCTGGGTGGCGTAAGCACGGGCGGCAAGCAGGAGACCTATGCAGAACAGAAAAGGCTGAGACTCATTTCCTTCCGCAGCCCGACACGACCCTCCTACCACGGACTGCGTGCACCTGCACCCAACTCCCACTTCGTCACTCCTTCCCGAGCCACCACTATTAGCTTCGCATCCTTCCACTGCCTCTCTCCAGTCTCCGGGTGCCTGGTACCCTCCATCCTCGCCCAGCTCCCCTGCCCCTCGCTCGGCTGCTCACTCGGAGTCTGCGGGCCACAGCGTGCTGAGGGCAGACTGGCGCTTCCTCCGCCCCGCAGCGCAGACCCCGGAGCCTGTGCCACTGCCTGGGCACGAACAGAGCTCAGCGCGCGCCACGCCGCCCGCAGCATGGTGACTCCTGACCCACGGGCCTGCGCCGCCATTGACCGCGGTGGGGCCGGTTACATGGGCGCAGCCATGACGGTTCAGGCTCGACCAATCGAGGTGAGCCTTCGACAAAAGTAGCCGAAGGCTGAGCAATGGATTGGTTGGGTGCAGAGGCACTGGAGTGGACCTGATTGGGTTGTCCTGGTGGGTGGCCCGGCAAAGCGCTCTGTGTAAGCTCTAAAATGTCACTTATTGACCTTGCATTCGGCCTTTTTTCCTACTGACTTCAAGTCAGTGTGTCTCAACCTATGGATTGCTACCCGTGGGTGGGGGGTGGGGGGCGGCGAGTCGAAAGACCCTTTCACAGGGGTCGGTATATCAGGTATCCCGGATATCAGATATGCAGGGGTTTGGGCAGCTGGGGTTGTAGTTCGCTTAGTAGAGTCTCTGCCTAGAATGAAGAGTCCTGGGTTGGATCCCCAGCAGTACATACACATTGGATGTAGTGGCATGTGTCTGTAACCCTAGCTCTTTAGAATTGAAGGCAAGAGGACTAGATGCTGTTCAGGGTTGTCTTTGGTAGCGTAGGAGGTTTGAGGCTAACCTGGGCTACATGAGACCCTGTCTCAAAAAGGTGTGGGGCAGGGAAGATGGTGTGCAACCATGAGGACCCAAGATCAGACTTTAGCAGTTACATAAAAGCCAGGCACAGTGCCTAGAATTCCAGGGAGGCAGAGTGGATGGCTCCTGGGAGCTCATTGGCTAGCTAATCTAACTGGATCCAGGAGCTTCAGACCCTGCCTTCAAAGTGAGGTAAGCTGGCTGGAGAGATGAATGCTTGTCACTGAAGAAACAAAAGCCCACTCGAACGTATGGCTCTGGCAGGCCTTGCCCTTATCCCCCAGTCCCTCTGCCTTGCTAAAAACAGATTGTATTCCTAAAGCTAGCCACCACTTCCTCTTCCTGAGGCTAACTACCAAGGTCCAACTATCAAAGTATTGAAGTCCAGCAATGAAAAGCCCCCTTTGGCTTACCCAATTAACATGCCCAATTAAAATTAGACACCTTGCTCACTTGCCGCTGGGCAGCGGTGGTGGCATGTGCCTTTGATGGCAGCACTCGGAGGCAGAGGCAGATAGATCTCTGTGAGTTCAAGGCCAGCCTGGTCTAAAGAGCAAATGCCAAGACAGGCTCCAAAGCTGCACAGAGAAACCCAGTCTCAAAAAACCATAAATAAATAAATTAATAAATAAATAAATTAATTAAATACCTCATCCTAACATGGAGTTTCCTGTTTTACCTTTATAAACTGCCATTTGCCTATGGGCCATATCTATTTTGCCTCTATCCAGAGGCAGTCTTTGTCCCTCTAGAACAAATGCCGCTTCCCTGTTGTGATATTTCATTTGTATTTTAGTAAATAAAGCTTGCTTGAAGACCAGAACACAAAACAGCCACACTAGTCAGTCATAGAGGCCAGGTGGTGGTGGCGCACACCTTTAATCCCAGCACTTGGGAGGCAGAGGCAGGCAGATCTCTGTGAGTTCAAGCCAGTCTGGTCTACAAAGCAAGTTCCAGGACAGTCAGAGCTGCTACACAGAGAAATCCCATTTCAAAAAAACGAAACAAAACAAGCAAAGTGCATTGAAATCATCTCACCCCAAGGTGAATGGCTGTCACTAAGTGTCAGTGTTCTGTGTTGGGGCAGATGATCACAGAAAGAGGGTCACTGCAAGCTGAATTTAGACCTGTGGCAGCAGGGAGGTCCAGCCTTGATGAACTGAACCCTCAACAGCTGTGCAAAGGCGGATTTATTGATTGCTACACAAAAGTTCTATTTTTGGGGGGGGGGATAAAGCAAGTTCCTCAAAGACCTTTGATCTATATGTTCTCTGAAGGGAAACCTCACAGCCCACAACTTCAGTCCTTATTGTGGACTCTTTGTGGTCCCCAACAACATGAGACACTCCAGGTGTTCCGGGATGGTCTTGTGACTAAAGCCATGGAAAGGACATAAAACCCCTTCAGAAAATCAACTCTGTAAGTCATAGAAAACAATCCCTGTTCTCTATACTGATTTCTTCAAGGTCTCAGTACCTCCAACCAACAATTGCTACCTCCTAATGTTACCCTTGATACAGTGAGGACAACTGTGTTCTGATGTATGCTCTAGATGCAATGACTTTTCTCGACTCTCACTCCAGCCAAGAACAAAAGCGACAACAAATGCTGGTGAGGATGTGGATGAAAGGAAATTCTTTCTTTGTTTTTTGAGGTAGGTTTTTCTCTGTGTAACCGTTCTGGCTGGCCTGGAACTCTTTTTGTAGACCAGGCTGGCCTTGAACTCAGAGATCCAAATGTGCTTCTGCCTCCCGGAGTGCTGGGATCAAAGGTGTTCATTACTTCTGCCCAGCTGAAAATTTATTTATTCATTTGTTTGTTTGTTTTTTGAGACAGGGTGTCTCTCTGTAACAGCTCTGGCTGTCCTGGAAGTCACTCTGTAGACCAGGCTGGCCTCAAACTCACAGAGATCCCCCTGCCTCTACCTCCCGATTACTGGGATTAAAGGTGTGCCACCACTGCCTGGCTTGAAAAAGAAATTCCTATACATTGCTGCTGGGAATGTGTACGTGCAGTTACCACAGAAATCAGTATTAGAACTTCTTCAAAGGGGAAAAAAAAAAGACAAAACCAAACAAACATCAAAAAAAAAAAAAACAACTAAAAATAGGGCTGGACACAAGGCTCAGTGTGGTGGCTCACAGCTATCTGATAAGTTTCAGGGAACCTGATGTGCTCTGCTGGCCTCTGTGGACACCGTATACATGTGGTACACAGACTTATACGCAGGCAAACGCTCATGTACATAAAAATAAGTAAGTCCTTCAAAAAAAGGGTAAAGCTTATCTTTGTAATTATCCTTATTACATTCTGGCTCAATGTTTATTTAATAATGATGCTCTTTTCTCATTCTTTTCTCCTAGGAAAAAGGTTTCTGGTTTGGCAAAGGATTTTTCTATCTATGCTGAGGATCAAACTGCGAGACTCGTACTATTAGGCCAATGTTCTACACTGAGCTACATCCTCAGACCTGAGATATTGTTTTGGTTATATTTCGTAAGATTTTATTTTATGGGTATAAGTGTTTTGCCTGTGTGTACATCTGAGCATCACTATGTGTCAGCTGCCATGAAGGCTGGAAGAGGGCAGTGGGTCTCCCAGAGCAGGAATTAAAGTGGTTATAAGTCACCACGTGGGAGTTGAGATTTGAACCTGGGTCCTCTGGAAGAGAAGCCAGTGCTCTTAACTGCTAAGCTATCTCTCTCCAGCCTCCATCCCCACATACGAGAGAGAGAGAGAGAGAGAGAGAGAGAGAGAGAGAGAG
>NW_026067894.1:15348150-15362560 GCF_014885135.2 Alexandromys fortis
AGAGGGGGGGGGGGGGCTTTTGGCTTGCTGTGTATCACAGCTTGGCCTCAAACCTACACCATTCCTGTGTTGGAGTTATAGGTACCAGCAGGGCTAGTCTCTTCCCTGGCTTTACTGTGTTCCCCAGCACTCCAACTCCTCCCAAGTAAGGTTCTGTCTCCCCACCCCCCCGAGACAGGATTTCTCTGTAGTTTTGGAGTCTGCCCTAGAACTAGCTCTTGTAGACCAAGCTGGCCTCGAACACACAGAGTTCCTCCTGCCTCTGCCTCCCGAGTGCTGGGATTAAAGGCTATGCCACTACCACCCGGCTCCAAGTAAGTCTTGACTCTGTTTCCTGATAATGTTTCAAATCTCCAGCGCCAGTATGGGAGCTCTCTATGGGGGACTGAGCTGTCCTTTTTGAATCTCTGATGCTAATACAGGACTTAGATGCTAGGCAGGAGCTGGTTGAAGGAAGAGAGGGAGAAAGGGAGGGAGAAATAAATGAATGATTCTGAGAAATATCTTCCTGATTGCTGGACCTTGAAAAGTAAAAGACACTTAGCCATGCTCAAGGGATTCTTTTCTGAAACCCGTGAGATGGCTCCACAGGCAAAGGTATTTCCCACTGAGCCTTGAGTCCAGTTCCCAGGATCCACATACTGGAAGGACAGAACCAAATCCCAAAAGCTGTCTTCTGACCCCTATCCCAACAAAATAAATGAATGTAACAAAAAGTTTGTTGTTTATTTAACTTCTGCTTAATTTTTGAAACAGGAGCTTCTTTTGTAGCCCAGGCTGGCCTGGGACTTGCAAGCTTCCTGCATCTTCCTTCCCTGTTGGGATGACGGACATGTCTGGCAAGAATTCTGAAAAATACCAGTCCCAGTTCAGAATCTAAAATCAGCTCAACAGACTGAAATGTTGGGAAACACAAAAGGCGAGTGGAAGGCTGGAAGCAGTTATCTATCTGAATCTAGAGTATGAGGGTATCCTGGGGGTGCAGCCTGTGGAGGGTGGGATGAAGGCGAGGAATAACGGCCAGGGATGGAGCAGACTGGCTCTTTCTGCTTCTCTCAGGGCCAGTAGATTTCAGTGGAGGGCTCTTATCCTCTGAACTGGTCAGGGCCTTCAAGAGTCAAGCACCCAAAAGGTCCTAGAAGCCCTCTTGTTCTTCAACGCCATGGACCTGGAGCCCCTGCAGGAGGGGGAAATCAAACGGTGGCCCAAAGACACAGTCATCTTCCTGGCTTGGGGATTGGGCCACAAAGGGCTCCTGGGGTCTTGGATGGAACCAGACGTTTTCATAGGACTTAGGGCTGGGTGTGAGGCCCCCCAAAAGGGGCTGAGTGGAATCACAGCGAAGGTAACGCATTACTCCTGGGCTGGTGGGGCTTCCCAGCACCTGACCATAAAAGACCTGGTCACTCGTGCCAGAGGAGGGTTGGAACTCGTTGGAACTTGCTCTTGGATCTCCTTGGAGCACATAGGCCTGAACCAGGGTGGGAAGGCTGTTAGCCCGAGAGTTGTCACTAGAATCCCAATTGGTCAGCTTCTTATCTTCCTCCAGCACAGTGATCTTGGTGATTGGTGGCATGCTGGTGTCCCAGAAGCTGGGCAGCTGGAAGATTTCCTGAACACAGGGAAATAAAATGAGGCATGGTCTATCTCCAATGTCGGCCCCATCCATTGTACCTTTCTGAGACAAGGCAATTGGGTCATTGCTCTTGCTGCTGTGTGGCAGAGCACAAAGGGATAGACTTGCCTCGCGTCTGAACATTCTTGACATGTGTCTGTCATAAAAGACCCCTCTACCCCACCGCAGCACCTCCCACCCCCTAACCCCACCACAGCACCCATGCATCCATTGCATAGCATAGTGAGAGTCAAACTTAGGTTTGCATCTCTTCAAAGTGGAGTGTGTGTGTCTGTGTGTGTGTTGTGCATGTGTATGTGGGGAGTGGGGTATCTCTGGTTGAAAACTAGACTCAGATGTGTATTCCTCAGAAGGGCTTCCCTGTAGTGGCTGTGTCTCATCTACCAGTCATGGTATATATCACTTTCTGTCTCCTGATTACCTCTGTCATGATGGTGGGCACCCAGGAGCTCAGGCTGCTGTGGGCTGGGTCTGGCACATTTGGCCAAAAGAAGTTCTTCCTGCTGGAGAAGAGGGCGAGTGAAGTCTGGGTCAGGTGTGCCCTCTCAGCTTATCATCCTTTGCCCTACTCTGGCAGCTGAAGGGGGGGAAGGGGTGAAAGGACAGACTCCCAGACTGGGGTCGGAAGTCTGGGAAGGCGGGGAGGGACTTCTCCACCCATGGGCAACAGGAAGTCTGGGAAACTCTCACCTCTGCTTGCAGCAGAACCAGACAGCCGCACAGAGGCTGACGAAAGAAATCAGGAAGACAAGCAGGCCCAGGAAGATGTGTAGCTCAGATGTCTCTGCGGTGAGCGAAAGCAAGAAGAGTTTAGTGTGTGGCTTTTCCACCGTGAGTCATGATCCTACGGCGGAACCAAATGTGGGGATGGTAAAATTTTGGCAGGAGCAAAAGGTTTTTAAAAAGATAACAATCAATTATTATTATTATTATTATTATTATTATTATTATTATTTTTTTTTTTTTTTTGAGGCAGGGTTTCTCTGTAGCGTTGGAGCCTATCCTGGAACTAGCTCTTGTAAACCATCCTGGCCTCAAACTCACAGAGATCCATCTGCCTCTGCCTCCCAAGTGCTGGGATTAAAGGTGTGTGCCACCATGGCCCAGCCCAAACATTAATTTTAAAAAAACCAAACACTAATGCATCTAACATGCTTCTGGCAGGGCTCACCTGTGTTTCATCATACAAGTTCACTGCAGCTTTGGTTCTAAGCACACACGTGCACTTTGTGCCATCACATGGCACAGTATCACCAGATACCGCCTGAAACATCTTGGCTCATTCAAGACTATCATCCACTATGGGCCTCAGAATCTCAGTGTGTTTACTGTACATACAAAGGTTTCTGCCATTACAGGAGTGTAATAGTTTAACTCTGGAAACAAAAACTCTCAATATTTCCCTGCCCTCAACCCTCAGCGTGTGGATATCAAATCAGTGTATCTTTGGATTGTATCATATTAGAATGATTAATCTAAAGAACTGCTGTCTGAGTTGCTGACTTGACTTTCACAGAAAAGAAGAAATTGTTGGATGAATTCTGGCTTGGGATTAGGCCAAAATTTTCAACAATTTCTGAAATGGCCCTAAGCATACATCTGCCATTTGGTACTGTATATTTATGTAATGTGTCTTTCTCAGCATTGATGGTTGTAAAAATATCAAAATATTGATTAACTCTGAGAGATGCTGAAGGTGGCTGAAGACGTTCTTTGCCCTGCAGTGTCACACACCCAGCCAACAGTTAATTTTCTGTGTAAGAGAAGCAAGTGCAGCCATCTCATTAGTAAGTAGGTTTGCTTTCATCTTTATTAAATGAAAATTTATATGCATACCAAAGAATTGTTTTGAAATAAATGCATTGTTTATTATTAGTAAGTGTTTGATCTGGACATGTTTTAAGTACTCAGAATTATGTAAAAATTTCTTGTATGAAAAGGGGTTAAAAGTGGAAAAGTTAGCCAGGCGTTGGTGGCACATGCCTTTAATCTCAGCACTTGGGAGGCAGAGGGAGGCGGATCTCTGTGAGTTCCAGGACAGCCAGGGCTACACAGAGAAACCCTGTCTCAACAAACAAAAAAGCAACAACAACAGTGGAAAAGTTAGAGGCATCCTGGCAGGAGTATGTTGAGGTAGACTGGCGAGGCTGTGGCTCCCCTTCAGGCTGGCAGACCCAAAGGCCCTATTACTCTCCAAATTAAGGATTTCTGTTTTCTTTTTTGAGACAGGAATTTTCTGTGAAGCTCTGGTTGTCCTGGAATTTACTTTGAGACCAGACTAGCCTGGCCTTAAGCTCAGAGATTCGCCTGCTCTGCCTCCCGAGTGTTGGGGTCAAAGGCTGCGCCACCACCTCCCTGCACTTTCCTCCCTTTATCTATCTATCTATCTATCTATCTATCTATCTATCTATCTCTATCTATCTATCTATCTATCTATCTATCTATCTATCTATCTATCTATCTATTTTGGTTTTTCAAGACAGGGTTTCTCTGTGGCTTTGGAGCCTGTCCTGGAACTAGCTCTTGTAGACCAGGCTGGCCTTGAACTCACAGAGATCTGCCTGCCTCTGCCTTCCAAGTGCTGGAATTACAGGTGTGCATCATCGCCACTGCCTGTTTTTTTTTTTTTTTTTTTGGAGAGAAGTTCTCACTGTGTAGCCCTGCTTGGCCTGAAATTCTCTCTGTAGATCAGAAGGGCCTCATGCTCACAGAGCTCCATCTGCCTCCGTGTCAGGGTTGAGATTAAAGATGCGTGCCACCTGACACCTGGCAAAATCAGGATTTCTAGAGAGGCAAAGTGGGGCATCTTCCCAGCAGTCACCACTGTCAGCCTTCCTCTTACCTAGGGCCAAGGTCATCAGGGTCAGGCCTGTACTGTTGGAGGACCCTGCCCGGCTGGTGGCCATGAGGTAGACATGGTACAAACGGGCAGGTTCCAGGTGGTCCAGGACATAGCCATGGAAGGAGATGTTTAGGACGATGGCTGTGGGTGGAGCATATGGTCAGTTTGGGGTGCTAAAACATCTCTGTATCTGTTGAGAAACACCCTTTTCAGGCCTCCCGGGTTTGTGGGGAGCTGAGGATAGACTCACCAAACGACTGGTTCTTATCGTTGGTCCAGAAGATGGTGTAGTGGGTGAGGGGTATCATCCCGAGCCAAGGGGTCTCAGGTACCCACTCCACCTGGGCCCAGGTCCTGCCCACGTGCCTCAGATGTAGCTCTGGAGCATGGGGAAGGACTGTGGAGAGAGCGGGGGAAGGAGAAGGGTTCATGTGATTAGAGCAAGCCAGCCTGACCAGGCTCTGGTGAGTTTTTGGACCCAGAGCCTGGGACATACATGACTGGACGTAGATGACTGAGAAAAGAGACTTCACAGAGATGAGTATAGTTGTGCATGTCCATAATCCTAACACTCTGGAGACTGAGGCAGGAGGATTGCTGTGTGTTCGAGGCCAGTCTGGCCTATGATGTAAGACCCTGTTTTAAAACAAATATAAAAGGAGCCAACAAAACGGCTCAGCCGGTAAAGTTCTTGACCTACAAGCACTGGAGACCTGAGTTCAAACCCTGGACCCCACAAGCTCTACTTCGCTTTTCTGCTGCTGTGATCTATACATGACCAAAAGCGGCTTGGAGAGGAAAGCTTATTTCAAGCTTACACTTTCAGTTGTAATTCGTTGTTGAGGGAAGTCAGAGCACAAAGCCAAGGAGGAGCTGAAGCAGAAACCACGGAGGAAGGCTACCTACTGGCTCACTCTCTGACTTGTGCATCTAACTTTCTTATACAGCTCATCCCCACCACCGAACTAGGGACGGTGCTTCCCATAGTGGGCTAGGTCCTACCCACATCAACCATCCATTAAGATGATTTCTCATAGATGTAATGACAGACCAATATAACGTGGGCAATTGCTCAGTGGAGGGTCCCTAGACCCAGGTGACTCTAGATTGTGTCCAGGTGATGATGAAAGCCATCTAACACAGCACACGGAGGGGGAAGGAGGGGACTGACTTACGAAGCTGCCCTCTGGCCTCCACAGGCACTTCGACATGTGTGCATCCATTTGTGCACCTCATGCACGCATGATAATAAATGAATTAAGATAACAGCAAAAAACAATAAAAATAAAACTCCAAACCTCCGAAACAAAGGCAAATGTGTGTGAGAGACAGAGACTCTAGAGAGATCCCTTCCAAGAGAAAACTGGATTTGTTTGAGATGGGGGTCTCACCGCATAGCTCAGACTAGCCCCTAAATCGTAATCCTACCTCAGCAGAGTCGCTAGGGTCAGAGGCATACACCACTTTGTCCGGAGTCCCCTCCGCCCAGGATTTCATCTGGTTTCTCTTGCCCTTTATGACTCGCAGAGGCAGAGCTGAGGTTTGAATCCAGTTCTGTCTCAAATCTTGGCTCTCCAATTTCTGCCACATCTGTTTTTTCCTGACTTGGTATTTGATTTCTGCCACTCTGAATCATATCAGGGACTCCATTCAAGTCTATCAGCTGGGACACTGGATTTCTGTTGGGCCATGGGTTGATGCCATGAGATTCTGCCTCCTCCCTGATTCTCTCAAATGCATGGCTTCCTGTCTTCTACCCCATTTCTTGAATTCTGCCCAGCTTTGGGGGACCCAGTATAAAGCAGGATGGAGAGCACCCCTCTTAGGGGCCAGAAGTAAAAGGGTACCATTTTCTCACACTTCTTGTTGCCAGGGCCCAACCAGGGAGAGAGGAGGGGATTCTGATGGTATACAAACCTTTTTCTCCAGAGTAGGTGTAGACTTGGGCAGAGGGTCCTACGATGCCTGGGTACAGAGGGGCCACCAAGATTTCATAGAGCACAAAGGGATTTATGTTTTCTGCAGAGAGAAGAGGGGATGACGCTAAGGTCGAGGCCAACCTCTGCCACCCAGCCTCAGAATCTGCTTTCTGCATGGCCTGATTTTGACCATGGGGTTAAGGGTAGAAATCTCTTTTAGTTCATTTGATGGATGTCATAGGGGAAATGGGACAGAGAACTAGAAGAGGAGCAGAGTGTGGGCTAGACAAAGGATCTGGCTAGAGGGTAGGAAGAACTTTCCCAAGGTAAGGGTTCAGAAAGGTCTGGGGAAGTTGCCTCTGTAGAGAGGCTCCAATGCCCTTATTACCTCGAGACAAGCACCACCCACTCTGTTCCCTTTTCTTGTCCCTCAACCCAATCCCCCTCCCAGGCCCGTCTCACCCTGTATCAGAATTCCAGTGATGTTCCCATTGGGTTCTATCCTCCAGGACTTATTGAGGGACTTCTGGCCCCACTCAATCAGATAGCCCTGAGGCAGAATGCTGGGTGCCTCCCAGTCTACCCAGATGCTATCTGGGTCATGGGCCATGGCATGGAGTTTGGTCACAGCCGGACCTGGAGAGGGAGTGGGAAATAGGTGCAAAGATGGAAAGATTGCAGGCCTCAGTGCTGGACATGGATTCAAATCCTGCCTCTGCTGCTGACAGACCTGCCATCCAGGGTGTAGCAAGACCTGAGAGCCTCAATCTCATCTGCCAAGTGGAAGTGGTAACAAGGATGTCCTCACTTTGTAGACTTGGTGTGAGTTAAAGGAGGGCACACAGAACAAGCCCGCACAGAGCCTGCTCCGTGGCTACTTCCTGGCCCCACTCAGCTTGATGCCTATGACTCATGGAGTTCTCTAACAATCACGGCAGGCAGGCACGATGGTGTCTCCCTTTTTATCAGTGAGTGAAAGTGGGGGGGATACAGAGAGGCGGAGAGGCTTATTAAGGATCACACAGCTCAGGGCTGGGGAGATCATTTAATTGATAAAGTGTTTGTAAGGCAAGCACAAAAACCAGAATTGGATTCCCAGAATCCATGTGGAAACAACAAGCAAAACAGGTATGTGAGGGCTGGAGAGGTGGCTCAGTAGTTTAGAGCACCGTCTGCTCTTCCAGAGGTCCTGAGTTCAATTCCCAGCAACCACATGGTGGCTTACAACCATCTGTAATGAGATCTGGCGCCCTCCTCTGGCGTGTGGGCATACACGGAGGCAGAATGTTGTATACATAATAAATAAATAAATCTTTAAAAAAAAAAAAAACCAGGTATGTGACATTTATAAACCCAGCACCGGGAAGACAGAGACAGGTGGATCTCTGGGGCTAACCACAGAGTAGCTTCTAATCAGTGAGTTTCAGACCGGTGGGCTATCCTGTCTCCAAAACCGTGGCCAGCCCCTGAAGAATGACATCTGCGGTTGTCTGCCAGTGGCTATATGCATATGTACACGTACAACTTATAAGTGGGAATCATAGCTGTGTGTGTGTATGTGTGCATATTCTCTCAAATTAACCTAGTTCTGGCCAACAATACTAATTTAAACGTTGGCTCAAAGTTGGCTGCCCCCTGCCCCCAACAGGCCATGTTAGTGCATTCGCTTGCAGGTTCTGGAGTCAACATGGGCCAGGGAAGGAGGTCACCTGTCCAGGCCAGGTCACTCTGTTAGCAAGTTGGTGGGACTAGACAGGTAGGAGCCATGATGCTCTCTGCAGTTTAGCTGCCAGGCCCCCTCTACCTTTGTTCTCTAAGAAAATCACTGGTGTAGGTGTAGAGGTCCCTCCTGTGTTGTAGGCCACAAGGCTCACGTTCTGGGCCTCCGAGGGCAGGTAGAAGATACAGCTGAGCTCTGTGGTGTTGCAGAGGTGCCTCTCCGGCCCTTGCTGATCCGAGGGACTCCAAGAGAGCAGGTACCCCTGGATCTGTCCGCTGTTTTCCTGCAGGGGTGTTGGCTGTGACAGGTGAGGAAGAATACAGTGAGGGAACTGTGTAGCTCAACCTGGGGTGTACGGGCCAGCGATAGGAACCGGGCTCTGAGGCCCTTCTCCCCATCCCTCTATCCCCCTGTCCAAGATCTAGGAAGGAAAGAAGGAAGAAGCCAGTGAGTACGCGTATTCTCTGGCTGGACCCTTTGGGGCACAGGTGACCCCAGAGCCCCGTGTTGCAGTCTCTCCCCAAGGTCACTACCCACCTTCCAATGCATGATGCATGTGTGAAACGCATGCAAACTGTCTCCCAGCCTTTCAGGCACCCTGCAATCTTGAGCCCTACCTTGGGGGCTCTGTTGGGGGTGGGAGGGGAGTCTCAGAGAGTCACCTTCCAGAACAGTTGCACACTCTCTATCCCGGGACTCAGTTGCTTCTTCTGCCACCATGTGTCTAGTCTGATGGTGGGGGCTGTGGACGGGAGGAGATGAGAGGGTTTTGTTGGAAAGGGCCCTGGGGACCGGACTAGGCTCTGATGGCCACTCCTGGCTTCTCACCTTTAATGGTGGGCCTTAGCTGCAGGGCAGGGCTCCAGCTGCTCCAGAATCCAGGCAGAAGGGAGCGGATGCACCGAATCTGCAGGGTGTATACTGGAGCCCGGTGAAGCCCACAGAGCTTGAACTGGTCCTCGCTGGAAGGCAGGTGGGACACCTGGTGTGTGGGAGGTAACACTAACTCAATTCAACTTGCCCCCTCTCAATGCCCCACCTCCGTCTCAAGGTCGTCTTCTGCCTCACCAGTGTCCAGTTGGCTCCTCTAAGCTGTGGCTGGTAGCGGAGCTCACACTCCTGCTGCATGAATCTACTGGGCTCCCATGGCTTCCAGCTCAGCCACAGACAGCCTGGCTGGCGTGGGACTAGATCATGGCTAACATCCAGGGCCTGCAGCACGGGAGGCTCCAATTTCACTGCAAGGAGTTAGGTTGTCAAACTTTTCTGTGCCTCCTGGGGAGGGCTCTATCTTAATGCCCCCTTTCCTTCCTGGATCTTTTTCAATATCTTTTCCTCTCTGGCTCCATAGCTCCAGCTGTGTTTGGGTCTGGGGATCTAGGTGAAGGCCTACCTCAGGGACTTTGAACTGGTTGCTACATCTGCTTCTAGCATTTTCTTTCCAGCTATCCAGCGGTTTGGTCCCTCACTTCCTCCAAGGATCTACTTAGTTGTCAACTTCTAAAGTCATTGGACATTGTAATATTCTGAGGATGGGATGTCTGAAGTTTTGTTCACTGTTGTATCTTTAGGACGGCCACCGCCTAGCAGGGGTGTGTGTGTGGGTGCGGGGGGGTGGGGAGGGCAGGTAATCACTTTGAGAAATCAGTTGAAGGCTGGGGTGATGGATTATTGAAGCAAAGTGCTACTCACACAAGCCTGACAACCCAAGTTCGAGTTTAGTCCCAAAACTCATGTCAAAAAGCCCAGTGCAAGCCAGGCGGTGGTGGCGCACACCTTTGTTTAATCCCAGCACTCGGGAGGCAGAGGCAGGCGGATCTCTGTGAATTTGAGGCCAGCCTGGTCTACAAGAGCTAGTTCCAGGATAGGCTCCAAAGCTACAGAGAAACCCTGTCTTGAAAATAAAAAACAAAAGGAAAAAAAAAAGCCCAGTGCAATGGCGCACATCTGTAATACAAGCACCATTGTGGCAAACTGGGAGGCGAAGACAGGAGGATCACCCTGAGGCTCCTGAGCTATATCGCCTGAAGTATAAGGACAGCAGCAGAGACAAGAGAGACCCTGCTTCAAGGTAGAAGGAAAGAAGGATTCCAGAAAGTTCCTCTGGCCTCCACATGTGCCCCATGATATGTAACCATGATATGATATGTGCTCCTATGAATAAGTAAGAAGAGCCGGGTGGCGATGGCACATTTTAGGCCACTTGGTCTACAGGGTGAGTTTCAGGATAGCAAGGGCTACAGAGAGAAACCTTGTTTTGAAAAACCAGTGAATAAATAAAGAAGTATGCACCTAGCCTCTGCTCCCCATTTCTCTCTTCTTGGCTTTTTCCAGGTCTCCCTAACTCTCCCTGTCTGTGCCTAGTTTTGCGTTTCCTCCCTGGGCCTCTCTGGGTCTCCCAGTCCGGGGCTCTCTCCCCCTTCTCACACCCAGTATCGCTCACCAACATCCATGGGGTCAAGGCACAGCTTTGGGGACTCGCTGATCCCTAGCGTGTTCTCTGCTTGCACCCAGATGACCATATTCTGGTAGAGAGACAGGTGTTTGCGGGCGATGGAGCAGGTGTTCTGCCTGTCCTCGGGCACACAGTCAAAGATGGAGTCCTCCTGGTACTGACAGTTGGCACGGCTCCTGCCAAGAGGCTGGGCTTAGGTGTTAAGCAGAGGAAGAAGGCAAGGCCCCCCTCTTGTCTTTACCTCTGGCTCCCCATCCCCACAGTGACTTGTGCCCCAACCCAGGACCTGGAGGAAGGGGCAGGCATGGAAACCCTATGTACCTGAAGCTCTTTAGGGTAAAATTGGTGGGCAGGTGGGTCTCAGGACCTGGTTCCCACTGGCAGACCAGTCTGTTGGTGGTGAGGTACATGAGGCAGGACAAGTTGGAAGGGCTGGCAGGAGGATCTAGATAGGGCGGGCGGGAAGAATGTTAGGAGCCTTCGTGGGCGGGGTGTACACCTGTGGCCTTACTTCCTTGGGCTGGACTGTTCCTTCTGCAGTGTGGGCCTGTAAGGGCAGCTACGTTACTGTCAGGTACAGGGGCAAGCATCCCAGACCCTCAGCAGCCTGGTGGCGTCTTTGTCAGAGACAGCCTGGGTTTCATTCTGATTTGGTCAATCATTAGCCATTTGATCCTCACGTGACTGAACTGCTCCTGTGCCTCAGTTTCTTCATCTGTAAGGAGGGGTGATGATAATCAACTTTTTTCCTGGGTTTCTTTAAGGGCTGTGGGCGATAGATTGATTGAGAAGTGCCCCCTTTCTCAGATGCTCATGTTTGAACACTTAGTTCCCGGTTGGTGGACTGGTTTTGGGAGGCTTGCTGGAGAAGGTGTGTCACGGAGGGTGGGCTCTGAGGTCTCAAAAGATTTGTCCCATTTCCAGGTAGTCTTCTCTGTCTCATACTTGCTCTTCAAGATAGAAACTCTCAGCTATTTCTGCCTCTATACTTTGCTTCCCTGTCACGGACTCTAACCCTCCGGAACCATGAGCCTAACTCAATGCTTTCTCTTCTAAGTGTCTTTGGTCACCGTGTTTTGTCACAGCATTCAAAAGTAATTTTAATTTATACGAGGGCTAAGTGACTCCTGTGTATAGGGTGCCCACAACTGTGCTCAGGCAGGTGGGGGCTACGGTGATCACTGCTCTCTTTTCTTTTGGAGACAGGCCTCATGATACAATACAGGCTAGTTTCTAATTTGGCATCCTCCTGTCTCAGCTTCCAAGAAGTGTGCCTCCATACCTGGCTCTGTTATTGATTGGTGGGGTGCTAGGATCGGAACCCAGGGCCTTGTTCTTTTTAAGTATGTAGTCTACTATGGGGCTGCATCCCCAGCCCTAGCACTATTTTTTTTTTTTTTTGTGGGGGTGGAATAGACAGGGTCTCACTATGTAGCCCTAGCAGCCCTGGAACTCTCTATGTAGATCAAGCTGTCCTCAAAAATCACAGAAATCCTGGGAAGCAGAGGCAGAAGAATCTCTGTGAGTTCGAGGCCATCCTGGTCTACAGAGTGAGTTCCACGATAGCCAGGGCTACACAGAGAAACCTTGTCTTGCCAGGCAGTGGTGGCGCATGCCTTTAATCCTAACATTCAGGAGGCGGAGGCTGGTGGATCTCTGTGAGTTTGAAGCCAGCCTGGCATACAAGAGCTAGTTCCAGGACAGGCTCCAAAAGCTACAGAGAAACCCTGTCTCGAAAAACAAACAAAACAAAACAAAACAAAAACAAACAAAAAAAAAAAAAGAAGAAGAAAAAAGAAATCCTGTCTTGAAGGGAAAAAAGTCCACAGAGAGTCACCTCCCTCTGCTGGGATTAAAGATGTGCCATCTTGCCTTGGTTTTTATTTATTCCTTATTCCTTAGCTTGACACAAACACCATTCTGCTCAATTTGGAAAGAAAACTCTGGGTCTGCACTTAGGAGGTGATGGAAGTGAACCCCTCTTAGGACCAAGGACCTGAGCTTGCTAAACAGCCATGCAGACAAGTATTTCTGCAAGGAGCCCTTGGGAGCATGGCCTTCAGGAAGTCACTTGTTCTCACTAAATGTCAGTTTCCTCATCTGGAGAAGGGATTAAATAACAACACCTGATAGGATGAACAATATCCTCAGGCTCACAAAGGGCTACTTGAACAAGGCCATTGTTCTCCCTGGTTCTTTCTGGCAGAAGGGCTGGAAGCAGATGGGTGGATGTTAGGAGGGACTTACAGCCTGCCTGAAGTTCAGCTTGATCCAGGACCTGGAAGCTGTTGCCCCATGGCACTAGGCAGAAGACAAAGGTCTTGGTGCGGTTCACACGCGGCAGAGTGATGATGGATTCCTGGGTCCCATCAGGCAGTCTCCGCTGTCTGTCTCCAGGCTGGTTTGGTCCATCTTCCAGTCTCCATAGGATCTGTGGCTCTTGGTCCAGTTTGCTGCAGTATGGGCTGATGGCGCAGGAGGCCATGACAGGGTCCCCAAGACGGACAATGGGGACTGAGAGCCTGATGTGCCCGCAGCTCTCCGGACCTAGAGGGTGGGTCCTGGATGACTCCTTTGCCAGGCCAACATGGGCCATGTCAAGACCTCTGGACTCCTAGCCTCAGAGACCCCCTCTATCTTCTCACCCTCCCATCTGGAGGACACCAGGGCCAAACGTGAAGAAGTTAAGTACAATGTACGATGCCTATAAGATTCGCTGTCGAGAGAGCGAGAGACAACCACGTGTCTGTACATGGTTATCAATGACCTCTGCAGAGAAAAGCAGCTTCTGATTTCAGTTGGCCAACGTCCATCGGTGTGAACCCTCTTTACAGAGCGAGCATTCCCCTGAGGTGTGAACACCCCCCAGAAGCATGAACACTTCCTGTGGTGTGAACCACTCCCCGGGGCTATGAACACTTCCTATCATGTGAGTGTACCCCCTTGGTGTGAATGCTTCCTGTGATGTGAACACGCCCTGTGGTATAAACCCTTCCCGGGGTGTGAACACCTTCCCCGGGATGCGCATGCTCCCCACTGTGTGAACATTTGTATCCCTGTGCCCTCCCTGAATGCAGTTATGAATGCGGTCTCTATTCTTCTTCTCGGGCAGCTCCAATTCCTTACTAGGGAGGGACTGAATAGGTAGTGAAAGCCGCAATCAGAGTGATAAGAACCCCCAAGGCCACCGCAATCCTTGCCAAATTCAGATCTGATTGTAAGTGTCTTGATTGTGACACTTCAAAGGCGTGTGACTGCCTGCAAAGGCAGGCTGATGTGATGGGTGATGAGCTTAGACACAGGGGCTAGACGGCTTTGCTTATTATTAGCGACCCCCGTCTATGTAAGTGGGACTCCCCGCGTCTTCTGACTTTCATCTGTGAATGGCGATGAAAAGCAGTTCCTACCAGTTAGATCCCAGAGCTGCCCTGCAGAGTGCCTCAGTCATACCTGACATCCTATCTAAGTACCTTCCTGAAGCTGCTAAGATCCTGGCATGTAACAGCCCTGAGTTAGGGTGGGACAATAGGGCTAGCTTCTGACTTTATAGCCTTATATCTTAGTCAGCACTACCACTAATCTGCTAAACTCAGAGACCCCTCCATTCTGAAGGAATTTCCTCTGTTCTGTGGCCTGCTGTTGGATCTCTGTCGTATTCCAGCCTCCCGCGGCCAGGTAGCTATCGTTATTAAGAGCCTAATTACTGGCAGTAAGTCTCAATGACAGTCTCCAGTAAGTCAGGACCAGGCTTCCTTATCTAGTACTACCTTTGTGTCTCTGGGAGAATCAGATGGTTTTCTTTTTTTTTTTCTTTTTTTTTTTTTTTTTTTTTTTTTTT
>NW_026067894.1:15362613-15387243 GCF_014885135.2 Alexandromys fortis
TTTTTTTTTTTTTTTTTTTTTTTTTTGGTTTTTGTTTTGTTTTGAGACAGGGTTTCACTGTGTACCCCTGGCTGGAACTTACTCTGTAGACCAAGGTGGCCTTGAACTCACAGAGATCCACCTGCCTCTGCCTCCAGAGTGCTGGGACTAAAGCGTGTGTCACCACCGCCCAGCTTAGAGGCTGAGGCGTCCTCACACAATTGTGCGTGCAGGACCTTTGCTCTCAGGTCAGAACACTCAGTCAAGCTTAGGACAAAGTTCTGCCCTCTTCATACAGCCCCTCGCCTCACTCTCCCTGGCTCAGCTCAGACACTGGGTCTATTCCTGAAGCGACAACGCAATCCCTCTCGTCTGTGGACCTTTGCACCCTTGCTTCCCCTTCACGGTGCTCTTCCGAACCTCTCTCAGCAGGTCAGCATTTTTCGAATCGTGACTGCTCTGCTGCCCTAAGTTCTGTGATGTAGAGAGACCCTGGCTTTTTGTTCATTGCCCCCACTCCCAGGGCCTGGCACATAGCAGCCTGGGGACCTGTGCCTCCCTTTTAATCCTCCTCCACAGTCCCCCCACTTACTTTTAGGGAGTAGCAAGAAGATCAGGGCAACTCCGGTGAGGGCGCAGGCTCCCAGCCCCATCATTGTGACAATTTGGTGCTTACCTGGAGACAGTGAGAGATGCCTAAGAACAAGCTTTGCAGCAGAGCTGAGGCTAATCCTTGCTCTGCCACACTTTGGGCAGGTTATTTAACCTCTGAGCCTCAGTATTTGCAACATGGAGGTAACATTGGCCTCTACTGCCTAGGACTTCGAGAGAAAGACCTGAGAGAATTCATACCAAGGGCTTTCTTCTAGCTGGCATTAAGGGAGTGGGGTGTGTGTGTATCACTAAGGTGAAACCTGCCTCCCAGAAAGAACAGGGATCAGAGCCACTAGGAACACAAACTTTTCTTACCTCTTGTCCAGGACATCTCTACTAATCTTGCTTAGCAACCATGATGGCTAGTTTTATGTCAACCTAATACAAGCTAGAGTCATTTGGGGAAAGGGGCCCTCAGTTAAGAAAATGCCCCCACCAGACTAGCCTGTGGGCAAGCCTGTGGTACATTTTCTTGATTGATACTCGATGTGGGAGAACTCAGATCTCTGTGGGCAGCGTCACCCCTGGACTGGTGGTCCTGGTGCTTTATAGGCAGGCTGAGCAAACTGTGGGGAGCAAACCAGGAAGAGTACTCCTCCATGGCTTCTACTTCAGCGCCCGCCTCAAGTCCTTGCCCTGACTTCTTACAGTGAAGGACTACTGCCTGGGATAAGCTGAAATAAACCCTTTCCTCTCCAAGTTGCTTTTGGCCGGGATGTTTTATCACAGCAATAGCAAACCTTAACTAAGAAAAGAACCTCACATCCGCACACCAGCTTGACCGTCTCTCACTACCCCACGGACACACATGTACAGAGTGGGAAAGACTTAGTCCCCCAGGGCTCAGGATGCTGGTTCCCGGCTCCACTCTTTGTGGTTGTACCTAGGCCTAGCCCATACCTGGTACCACCTTATCCTTCCCACAGACATGTCGAGAGCAGGCAACGGAATGCAGAAAAGACCGGGCATCCTCCCTAGGTTGTCTGGAGCTGGCATGATTGGCATCAGCACATCAGCTACAGAGTAGGAGTGTGGGCCTGTTGGAGCCCCCGCCACTGTATGCAGAGAGGGTGGGAACCCGGTTCTGACCCTGGCTCCAATACTTACCTGCCTGGTGAACTTGGATGAGCTCCTTCACCTTTCTGAGCCTCAGTTTCTCCATTTGTGGAAAGACGACGAACGGTAACACTCATGTCTCAGTAGTGCTATAATGACAGAGTGAGACAGTTGAGATCAACGCCATGGGCACTGTGCTTGGGGACCGGGCTCTCTTGCAGCCAGTGGAACCCAGCACAGCCTCCTGGAACAGCCACCTTGTTGTGTTGCCTGGGTCGGCTTCTAGCGCCGAGGTTCTCAAGCCACTCCCGTCACTCTTGGCGTCTCTGCCGGACTCTGCAGCCGCTCTCACTGTGCCAACTGACACAGCTGATGCCATAAGCCACGGCTGCTACAGCAGCCCCTCTTCTTGCTGCCAGAGCTCCTTTGCTCGTCATTGCCAACCTTCCCCCTTGGTTCCCTTCTCCCGTCCTGCTCTTTAGAAATACTGTCAGTGGGAAGAGAGGAAGGAGACGGACATCGGGACTAAACTAAGGGAGAAGGCTTCCCAGGTGTGATAGAGATAAAGATAGGGACAGATGAACGGATGGATTGATGGGTAGATAGATGGGTTGGGGGCAAAAGACACACAGAGACAGACCGAGGCAGAGCCTGGCCCAGTGGCATGGGTCTGAGATCCCAGTTACCTTGGAAGTGGAGGCAAGTGTATTGCAAGTTCAAGGCCAGCCTGGGCTATAGAAGAAATTCAAATCGAGTTTGAGCATCTTAGGGAGAACCTATTTCATAAAGCAGATGGGAATGTGGTTCAGCTTGGTAGACCGCTTGTCTAGCACACACAAAGGCCTAAGCTTGATCCCCAGGACCACACAGGCAGGGTGGTGCAGGCCTGTAGTCATTCACAGCACTTGGAATGCAGGAGGGTCAGAAGTTCTAGGTTCTTATCTGCTTACACGAAGATAAGCCTCCTCTGCGTGGCGTGAGAACCACACACTTTAACAACAAGAGGAGGCCGGGGCGATGCAGAGAGAGGTGGAGAGGCAGGGCCCAGTGGATCTAGAGAAGCAGAGAAGCCCAGCGGGCCGAAGTCTTGTAGCAACTGTTTAAAGAGGCAACGGGAACTGGGAGAGGAGAGAGAGGCCCGGGGACTCTGAGACAGCGTTACTTGGGGAGAGGAGGCATGCCAAAGGGCTGAAAACAGGGAGTAGCCAAGAGGGAACCGAGGCAGATCTGGGGCCTCTAGAACATATCTGAGGGACAGAGATTCCAGGAGAGATAGGCTCGCTCCTGAGTTCAGCTCCTGTTTCCAAAGAGATTATTCAGCTGTCTGACTTCCCCATGCCACAACACACAGAGACTCCCAGGTCCCACGGATCACCTGTTGTAGGCCCCCTGATGTGGCCCTGGCAATGCTAGGGAATGGTCTGGGGCCTCCAGGACTCCACCCTCCCCTACTTACACTGGGGCTAGGGCGATGTGCCCAGCCTCGGTGCTCGCTCTCTCCTCTTGCTCCTCTCTTCTTCGGACAAGTTCCTGAAACTTCTCTTTCTAGTTCGTCGTTAATGACAGGCCAGGGGACCCAGGATTGCGACACCTTCCTGGCTTCCCTCCTGCCCTACCCTGGGCCCTCACCCTCGGCGGGGGACACAGGCAGCCCCTTCCTCTCAGGAAGGAGGTTGAGGGAAACTGGTGAGCCAGCGACCTTCCTGCCTCAGGGGTCTTAGAGGGCTGGGCATTGTGGCACCCTGGCTCGAGGCCCCCTCTCCTTCTCTCCGGATTTCCTGAGCTCTGAGCTTTGAGTCTGGGCAGGGCACCTGAGACAACACAGGGCCAAGGGAGAACTGGGGTCTTCAAGTGTTCATCCAAAACTGAAGCAGGACAAAAAGACGGAGAAGTGTGTGTGTGTGGGGGGGGAGGCGGGGAGCCCCTCCACACTGAGTCTGGCTGAAACTTCTGCCCGTGGAGAATCGATTTCAGCACAGGTAACGCTTTCCCTTGTCAGCCAAAAACTACCGTTTTCTAGAACTCTCATCAGAAAGCTCCCCACGACATTACTGTTTGTACCATTCTGGTGGCTCCTGGTTTTATCTTGTCAAGATACCTCAGAACCCACCTCATAATTTCAATTATCAACAAAGAGAGGAGAAAGCCAGGCATGATAGTGCATGCCTTTAATTGCAGCACTCAGGAGGCAGGTGGATCTGTGTGAGTTCGAGGCCAGCCTGGTCTACAGAACTAGTTCCAGGACAACCAAGGCTATTATATAGAGAAACCCTGCCTCAAAAAGCAACAACAAGCCAGGCAATGGTGGCGCACGCCTTTAATCCCAGCACTCGGGAGGCAGAGGCAGGCGGATCTGTGTGAGTTCGAGACCAGCCTGGTCTACAGAGCTAGTTCCAGGACAGGCTCCAAAGCTACAGAGAAACCCTGTCTCGAAAAACCAAAAAAAAAAAAAAAAAAAAAAAGCAACAACAAGAACAACAACAAAACAAAAACAAAGAACCAAACAATCCCCCCAGAAAAAAAACACCATAATAGTAAATATTAGTAAATTAGTCAGGGTTTTTTTTCTAGAGCAGTGGTTCTCAACCTTCCTAATGCTGTGACCCTTTAATACAGTTTCTCATGTTGTGGTGACCCTCAACCATAAAATTACTTTTGTTGTTACTTCATTACTATAATCTTGCTACGGTTATGAACCAATGTAAATAACTGTGTTTTCCGATGGTCTTAGGCGACCTCTGTTGAGAACCAGTGCTCCAGAGGATCAGAACTAAGAGACCAAATACATACACACATATATGCATTTATTAAATTAGCCAATGCAATACAGTCGAAGTAGTAGCAACAGCCATCTTATGGCTGAGCACCCACCTGGGAAATCCTCAGGACATGCTGGGTGCCTCAGCAGTCCCAAGATGGTTCTGAAGACCCGAAGAGTGTCCGGTCCTCAGTCAATGCTGGAAGTCCGGAAACACTGATTTTGACTTGAGTGAAGGAATCATCGGGGTGGTAGCAACAAGGTAGATTAAGTGGCCGCAAGCCGGAAGGTCAGGGGCGCGCAAAGGCTGAACTATCTTCCTTCTTCCGCGTAGATTTTTGATTTGGCTGCCGCTTGAAGGCACCGCCCATATTTGGGGTGGGTCTTCCCATATCAATTAAGGCACTCAAGGTAATTCCTCAGCTCAGGGATCCTGCTCTGGCAATTCTAAATCACGGCAAGTTGCGGGGCATTGGTGGCGCCGCCTTTAATCCCAGCACTCAGGAGGCAGAGGCAGGCAGATCTCTGTGAGTTCGAGACCAAGCCTGGTCTACAGAGCTAGTTCCAGGACAGGCTCCAAAGCCACAGAGAAACCGTGTCTCGAAAAACAAAACAAAACAAAACAAAAAATCACAGCAAGTTGACATTTAAAATCAAATCTAAAATTTAAAATCATGGGTCTGCAGAGATGACTCTTAACTCCCTGCTGCTCTGACTGCCCTTCCAAAGGACCCAGATTCAATTCCTAGCTCCCACATGGAAGCTCACAATTGTCTATAGTTCCAATTGTGGAATCTGACACCCTCATACAGACATACATTCAGGCAGAACACTAATATTCATACAATAAAAATAAATAAATTATTTTAAAAAATCAGACATCATAATCAGTCCCTTGTCAAAGGAGAAAGGTGGGGGCCTCGCGGCCTTTGTGCTGCTGTTTCTTGGGCCTAGACACTTTCTCCTCAAGGGAGAAAGGTGGGGCCACTTTCTCCCCTTCTCAGATCTTTGCTCAAATATCACCATCCTACTGAAGCCTTCTGGGAACCCTTAAAAAAATTGTCCCTTGTCCCTCATTCCCTCTGTTGATCCTTCTGTCCCCACCCCTGCTGGAACTGAACCTCCATGCTGGAAAAAATTTTGTTCATTCTGTTCAAAACTGCAGCCCCAGATGATTGTGTCTGTAATCCTAGCACTTGGGAGGCTGAAACAGGCCAATGACCATGAGTTTGAGGTCAGCCTGAGCTGTGTAGAGAGTTCTAGTTCAGTCTGGATTATAAAGGGAGACCCTGTCTTAAAACTAACAAACAGGACCTGAGAGATGACTCAGTTAAGAGTACTCATTACTTTTTCAGAGGACCCAGCTTCTGTTCCCAGCACCTACGTGGTAGCTCACAACTGTCTGTAACTCCAGTTCTTTGGGAACTGATGTCCCTTTCTGGCCTCCTTGGGTACCAAGCACATATGCTGTGCATACATATATGCAGGTGAAATACTCATACACATAAACAAAATAATTCTAAAAAACCCCATACAAATAAAACAAATGAAAACCAAAAACCAAATTAGCTCCAGTGTCTACAGCTTGCTCATCACAAGGTAAGTTAGCAGCCCATGCTTACCGAGTTATTGAAAGACTAAATGTTCTTCATCAAAGCTGTCCTTATTCCCGCTGATTTGTCTATGTAATCTGGTCACTGTTTCCTTCTCCCCAGGGACTCTGAACTATCCTTCCCCCTCTGGGTGGGGTCTCTGCAAACACCATGGCCAGCAGAGTGTTGCCCCTCCAAATGAGGCAAGAAGGATGTTGGGTTCACCGTGACTGAGACTCAGTAGCTGGTGTTGGTTCAAATTTCAAGAGTCCACACTTATCTTAGGCATATTTAAGTATAAAAAGTTTCCTGGTGATAATTAATTCAATCCTGTGTGCACAATAAAACTTAAGGCAGGACTACTTCGAAATTTTTGTAAAGGCCACGTGACATGGTCCATCAAGATGGGATCTATAGACTGACTACACGTGACCTCTTAAGGGTCTGGGGGAGGATCTGGTGTGGTCTCAGTCTTAGAGATAGCACAACACCAGGCTATAAACTGCCTCCATTCCCAGCCTTCTGGGCAGAAAACAGGTTATACAGCCCTGCCTGTTTAACATTCTTGGTTTCCCTGGGGTTTCTGTGTGAGCACAAGGACCTCCTGGCTTTTACACCCTCCTTCCAGGGCAGCCCACACACAATGATCTTTCTGACTGAGGAGGATATGTGCTGAGCACCTGGAAGACCCTCGGCTGGGCATGGGAGGTGTTTCCAGGCCTGGCTTTAGCAGAACACTACCCTCTTGTCTCCCTCTGCTCTGACTCTGCAGTTCGACACTCCTTCCGCCTAACTGCAGAACCCTGACCTCTGAAATCCCTAGAGCAGTGGGTCTCAACATTCTCGACGCTGTGACACTTAATTCGGTTCCTCATGCCATGGGACCCCAGCCATAAAATCATTCTTGTTGCTACTTCATAACTGTAATTTTGCTACTGTTATGAATTGTGATGTTTTTGCGAGATAGAAGTTGGCCAAGGGGGTCTCGACCCACAGGTTGAGAACCACTGCTGTAGAGGTTCTAGCAGACAGCCCACGTCCCCTCCTGTCACATGGGACAAATGTCCACTTGTCTCCGGCTCCAGCCAGGCTGAATAGTTTGTGTTTCCCAGCCTGCCCAGACTCTGGGACACTTCCATGCTTTTGTTCTCACCAGACAGGTGAGCCCCTGCCATCTCTCTGCTAGGTAAATCCCCTTTCTGATCTAGGCTCTGAGTGGCCTCAGGGGTCCTTCTCCTCGTCCATCTTGTCACCCAGTAGTGGACTCTTGCTTTCTTCATGAACCTTCAAAGTTTGTGGGGGCAGAAACTACACCTTACCTTCTGCTCCCCGCTCAGCACAGCCCTTTTTCCTGTTGGGCTGCAGAATCCTGGGAACAAAGTTAACCCTCCAGCCTCTGCTTCCCCCATCACCTCCACCCCCGCCACCGGAGTAGTCGCTCCGGCCAAGGGAAGATTAAAGGAATTCTCAGAAACACAGTGTTGGAGCCTGGCTTGGTAGTGTGTGCCTGTAATCTCAGTCCTGGTGCTCAAGTTCCAGGCTAACCTGAGCTACACATCCAGACCTTATCTCAAAAGTACACAAATATACACAAATACAAAAAATGTCAACACCAATACTCATGTCCACACCCCAAACAACACAAGCCAACCAAACAAAATAAAACAAGAAAAATCTCCTACAACCAGTGCTTAGCGAGGTAGCCAGTGCACAGTGGGCAGCCAGTGCACAGTGGGCAGTCAGTGCTCAGTGGGCAGCCAGTGCTCAGTGAGGTAGCCAGTGCACAGTGGGCAGCCAGTGCTCAGTGGGCAGTCAGTGCACAGTGGGCAGTCAGTGCACAGTGGGCAGTCAGTGCACAGTGGATAGTCAGTGCACAGTGGGCAGTCAGTGCACAGTGGGCAGCCAGTGCTCAGTGAGGTAGTCAGTGCTCAGTGGGCAGCCAGTGCTCAGTGAGGTAGCCAGTGCACAGTGGGCAGTCAGTGCACAGTGGGCAGTCAGTGCTCAGTGGGCAGCCAGTGCTCAGTGGGCAGCCAGTGCACAGTGGGCAGTCAGTGCTCAGTGAGGTAGCCAGTGCTCAGTGAGGTAGCCAGTGCTCAGTGGGCAGTCAGTGCTCAGTGGGCAGTCAGTGCTCAGTGGGCAGCCAGTGCTCAGTGAGGTAGCCAGTGCTCAGTGGGCAGCCAGTGCTCAGTGGGCAGCCAGTGCACAGTGGGCAGCCAGTGCACAGTGGGCAGTCAGTGCACAGTGGGCAGCCAGTGCTCAGTGAGGTAGCCAGTGCACAGTGGGCAGTCAGTGCACAGTGGGCAGTCAGTGCTCAGTGGGCAGCCAGTGCACAGTGGGCAGTCAGTGCACAGTGAGGTAGCCAGTGCACAGTGGGCAGTCAGTGCTCAGTGGGCAGCCAGTGCACAGTGGGCAGTCAGTGCACAGTGGGCAGTCAGTGCTCAGTGGGCAGCCAGTGCTCAGTGGGCAGTCAGTCACAATGCTTTCCCTTTCCTCTGCCCGTCTGATACTTCAGAAAACCACTTTCCTGATCTCCTCTGAGGAAATGGGGCTGTTGGCGCTGAAATGAAAATGATACGAGAGGAAACGAAAGCTGGATTTGCAGAAGCAGTTCTCTGGGTGAGAAGCATCAGAAAGTAGAGAGGCTGAGAGCATGGGCAACACTGATTGCCTTTGTCACTTCCTGTGTGACCTCAGCAAGTTATTTAAGGTCACCGAGCCTCAGTTTTGTCATTATTTTGTTTTGTTTTTAAGGTTTTATTTATCTCTGTGTGTGCCTGAGTGAGTGCCATGTGCACCAGGGGGAGGCAGGAAAAGGGCATCAGATCACGGGAACTGGGGTCATAGTGACCTGTCCGATGTGGGTGCTTGCGATTGAATCTGGGTCCTCTGCAAGAATAGCAAGCAGTCTTAACTGCCGAGCTGTTGTGCCTGTCCCTCTCCTCCATTTTAAAGAATGATCTGTTTTATGTGTACTCATGTTTGTTTGCATGTATGTATGTGTACCATTTGCATACTTGGTACCCTTGGAGGTCAGAAAAGGATGTTGGGTTGGGCTATGTTGGCACACGCCTTTAATCCCAGCACTTGGGAGGCAGAGGCAGGTGGATCTCTGTGAGTTTGAGGCCAGCCTGGTCTACAGAGTGAGTAGAGGCTCCTGTCTCAGAAAAACAAAAAAGAAAAGACAAAAACAAAAACAAAAAGAAAAGGATGTTAGATCTCCTGGAACTGAAGTTACAAACAGTTTTGAACAGCTCTATAGGTGCTGGGAACCAAACCTAGGTCCTCAGGAAGAGCAGCCAGTGCTCTTAACTGCTGAGACATCTCTCTAGCTCCTGCTTTTTGTTGTTGTTTTGATTTTTGTTTGTTTTGTTTTTGTTTTTGTTTTTGTTTTTCAAGACAGGGTTTCTCTGTAGCTTTGGAGCCTCTCCTGGAACCTCTCTCTGTAGACCAGACTGGCCTTGAACTCACAGCCATCCACCCACAGGCCTCTGCCTCTGGAGTATTGGGATTAAAGGTGTGTGCCTCCACAGCCCAGCCTGTTCTTTTTTTTTTTTTAATCATTTATTTTTGTTTTATGTACATTGGTGTTTTGCCTGCAGGGAAGTGTTAGATCTTGGAGTCCAGACTTTTGTGAGCTGCCATGTGAGTGTTGGGACTTGAACCGTGGTCCTCTGGAAGAGCAATCAGTACTCTTAACACGAGTCATCTCTCTAGCCCCCTGATTTTATTCTTGAGACAGGGTCTCAGGTGTAGTCCAGGCTGACTTTTACCTTACTTATCTGATGTGGTGACTTTGAACTTCTTACCCTCCTGCCTCCACCTCCAGTTTTTAGGTCTGGGGGTCAAACCCAGGACTTTGTGTGTGTGCCAGGCTATTGCTCTAGCCACATTCCCAGCCTGTTTTGGCAGCTTAAAGATAGGGATCATGGCGTCTGCCTCACAAGATCCTTGAGATAAACCAGTAAAAAGTGAGGCTCCTGGAAGAGAGTGAGGCACCAGGCGAACGCGTAAGGAATATTGACTATGGAAGCTGAAGTGCTCAAGGCAACGAGGCCTTGCCCCTTCACCTACACTGGGCATGTGCTGTGAGGGCCTTCCTCTTCTTGTTCCGTCCCTCCTCCCTCAGATGAGCCCTCTGCGGGCTGGAACCCTCCCTCCCTTCCCAGCAATGCCCTATTCTCAAAAGCCTGAATGCCAAGAGCTGACTTGGGGTGCTGCTGACTGGGTCAGGGGACTGCTGGATCTAGAGGGCCTTGGCTGGGCACTGTAGGCCAGCCAGGCAGCTTGTGTGCAGAAGTGGAGGACGTGCTCCTAGTCTGTCAGGGCTTGCTCTGGGTGGAATATAGCAGTCGGCTGAGATTGTGCAAACAGGTCATTGTGCAAACACACCCCCGTGTGTGACCTTGATTGTGCAAATAGGTGTTTACTGGAGACTATCCGGCTCAGGCAGCATGTTTACAAAAAGTGCCAGAGTTGTCAAGTCAGAACCAGCATCTAAGGGGGTGTGTTGGAAGCATCTGTCGTTCCAGTTCTCCAGAGGCTTCAGCAGGAGGATCAAGAATCGCAGGCCATCCTGGGCTGTGTAGGGAGACAGTCTTAGAAAACCACCATCACTGCCACCACCTAGGAGTCCTCCAGCAAACATCATCATCCTATGCAAAACTTGCTGGCTCACCTTTCTTATTTCCAGGCTCAGAGACAATGTCCTTTGGTATAGCATCATAAATTTCCCTCATTTGCATACTGAAGGCATTTGACACTCAGGATTGCTCTTAAATATATATGCACAGACAAAAATGTAGATATCTACATAGATTTAATTTTCATCTTTAAAAAGCTTATGTGTGCATGTCTCAGAAGTCTTCAGGACTATTGAACTGGAGTTCAGGTAGTTGAGAGCTGTCTGGCAAGGGTACTGGGGATGGAGTTCCATCCTCTGTAATAGCAGCAAGTGTTCTTAGCCTCTGAGCCATCCCAGAGGCCCTCTTAAGGTTGTTTTAAGATGCCAAACTTCCCAAGTTCAAGGATCTTTCCTTTCTTTCTTTCTTTCTTTCTTTCTTTCTTTCTTTCTTTCTTTCTCTTTCTTTCTTTCTTTTTTTTTTTTTTTTGGTTTTTCGAGACAGGGTTTCGGAGGAACTAGCTCTTGTAGGTCAGGCTGGCCTCAAACTCACAGAGATCCGCCTGCCTCTGCCTCCAGAGCACTGGGATTAAAGGTGTATGCCACCACCACCAGGCTCAAGGATCTTTCTTTATTTGCTTCCGAAACTGAAAATCAGTTAGGAAACTGAGGCCCAGAGGCAGGAAGTGAGCTGCTGATGTCACACAGATTGAGGCTGGAGCCTTCATTAAGCCACACTCTCCCCTCTCTTTCAGACCTATCCACTTTTGACTCTAGTCCTGGAGTACAATGGGACTCTCGCTGGGAATTGAGGGATGGGCGGGATTCAAAAGGAGGAGAAAAAGAACAGTGGGGGCTGGATGAGGATGTGTGTGTGTGTGTGTGTGTGTGTGTGTGTGTATTCGTGTGTGAGCATGTGTGTGAGGGTGTGTGAATATGAGTATAAGAGTGTATGTAAGAGTATGAGTCTGTGGAAGAGTGTGAGTGTGTGTGTGTGTGTGTGTGTGTGTGTGTGTGTGTGTGTGTGTGTGTGTGTGTCTGCGTTTTCATCAAACAGGGAAAAGGCACTATGAAGGGCCTGGGAATGGTGGTGGGCTGAGGGCCTGCACTCTAGATACAAACTTGACTCTGTATGACCTTGAATACCACTTGCAGTTCCACTTCCTGGGTTCCCACTTATGGAAAGCCCCTCAGACTCTCCAGTGCCTCACCCCAGACTGAGTTCTTTGCTTTTGGAAATCTACTGCCTGGTCTGTCGGGTGGCTCACCTGAAGCCACTCAGAGCACTTCTGGCCTGGCACGCCTTCTGGTGGGTTCTGTTCCTTCTTCTGTAGCCTCAAGGCCCTTCAGGAGCCAGGGATACTTCCAATTTGAGGTAGACAAAAACCACTCCCTCCAGAAGTTTATCAGGTTGGCCTTTGGAGCTCACCAGGTAACTGAATGGTTGTCATAGCTTCCTGCTGGTCTCTGGGTTACTGCCAGTAGGAAAAAGTTCTTGGAGGCCTTCAGGACCCTGCCTGGGGCCCTTTCCCTGGTTCTTCCTGTCACCTTGCTTCTTTCTGTGAGGCCAACACTTAAGTTATTCCTCTTCCCATCATTGTGGTCTTTCCATAGCCTCAGGTTCTTCCCATATTCCTGCCCCCCCCACACCGCCCAGAACACCATTCCTCTGATATCTATGTCTATGGAAGAATCCCTCAGGCTCCAAACTCAGCATCAGCTCTCCTGGGAGCCACTAAGTCCCCCAGGCTTGGTTGGATGTTGCTCTACAGGGCTCTCAGGAGCCCTGTGCAGGCAGGGATAGACCTGTGACTCTAGGAGCTTCTGGAGCCTGGCATGGAGCAGGTGCCCATAGAAGGCTGATCTGCCAATGCCACCCAGTGTAGAGTGGTCTTGTGCACTTTGTGGCACTCAGCACCACGTCATCCTGCTTCCCTGGCACTCAGATAGTCAGGATTCCCTCTTTGCTCTTGATGGGCACTCCTGGGCAAGCAATGAGTGGAACTGGACTCATTTGACACTAAATGACAGTCAGGACATTTTTTTTTTCAAAAAAAATTTTTTTAAAGATTTATTTATTTATTATGTATACAACATTCTGCCTCCATGTATGCCCGCACGCCAGAGGAGGGCGCCAGATCTCAGTACAGATGGTTGTAAGCCACCATGTGGTTGCTGGGAATTGAATTCAGGACCTCTGGAAGAGCAGCCAGTGCTCTTAACCTCTGAGCCACCTCTCCATCCCCCAGTCAGGAAAATTTTAATTTTTTCGAGACAGGGTTTCTCTGTGTAACAGTCCTGGCTGTCCTTGAACTCACTCTGTAGACCAGGCTGGCCTCAGTCACAGAGATCTGCCCACCTCTGCCTCCTAAGGGATTAAAGGCATGCGCCACCGCCTGGCTGACTGTGAGGAAATTACAGAACCGCAGGCTGAGATGAGGTTGGACCAGCTGCCCAGGACTCTCTTGGGAAAAAGGAGTAGGATTCTAACTTATTCTTTCCTCTCTTATATCTCCTGACTGTGGTCTGCTGCCCATGGGGACCTTAGCTCTGCATCTAAGGACCTGGTTGCTACAGGACGGCTGGAGAAGCGCTGTCCTGAGGACAACTGCTGGGGACACCGGAGGCTGAGAAAGAACATCCTTGTTCACCAGCTTGTCTGGCTCACAGGAAAACTCTCCTCAGACAAAGGTGTGCTCCCCAGGCCAGGTTGCTTCTGGCTCATCATGAACTTCGTTGGGAGAAAGCTCTAGGTCCATTTGCCTAGAGACTGCCAATTCTTCCTCACCAGATAGATGCCTTAGGTTCCACCACTCTGAGTTTCACAGGTAAAAGTGAGAAAGTGAATATTCTTTATCTTTTTTTTTTTTTTACCCCTAAAACCTTGCCAGGACGAGTAGCCAGAAGCCAAATGACCAAAGAGTAGAGCAAAGGGACAACAGAAGAGAAGGCCCGAATCATTGTCTGTCTGCAAACTTCCTGCTTCCCCAGTCTGCTCTGGATCCTGAGAGGGAGGAAGGCTTCTGTTCCCAGGAGTAGCCAGTTCTTTGACTTTGTCCTCTGACTCTTCCGTCTGGACCGAGTAAGCACAGGATTAGACTCAAGCCCACAGACAAGCCTTTGGGCTGTGAGGCACAGGGCAGAAGGGGTTGTGACTGTTGTTATCTTGTGTTTCTAGCATTCTTAGAAGTAGTTTAGACTGCAGGGCCAAGGCTGGGCTTGTGATCCCTAGCAGCTGTCTGGCCTCCTGTGCTATTTTCTCATGCTTTCAGGAATGCCTGTTTATGTAATTTATTCATTCACGTCCTCACTACATTCATGACTTCCCTCTTTCTTTTTCCCATTCATTTCTTAGTCATCTGTTTATCTATCCATCGCATGCATCCATCCGTTTATCTCTTCACTCTTCATCCATCTATCCTCTAAACCACTCATCCACTGACCCATCCATCCACTCATCCCTCATCCATCCTTCCATCCATCCGTCCACCCACCCACTCATCCATCCTTGTATCCATTCATGCTTCCATTCATCCTCCATGCACTCTTCCATCCAATATTTTTGCACACCAACTACCGATCAGTTCCTGAGCTTGAGACTAATGTGAACTAGACTGTAGGCTCTTATAACCCATCCCCATAGGTGCTATACATCAGCCTTTTCCTAAGCCCTCAAAGTATCTCCCATCTCAAAGGACACTCTACCATCTCCCTGATACCCTCACAAATATTCTCTCAGACTCTAGATATGACAGAAACCAGAAATATGGTTGATGTTCCTCCTGATCCTCAGTCTTGTATCTGATGTGGATTCCCCAGAACTGGAGTTACAGGTGGTTGTCAACTACCTAATGTGGGTGCTGGAAACTGGACCCAGGTTCTCTGCAAGAACATCTGAGTCATCTCTCCAGCCCTTCCTTTATTTTTATATGAGGGCGTGTGTGTGTGTGCTATGTGTGTATTTGTGCATTTATGTACACACATGAGGAGGCCAGAGCAGGGTGTTGAGTGTATTCCCTTGAGGCAGAGTCTCTTACAGAACCTGGATCTCACTGTTTGGTGAATAGAAGAAAAAAAAAACCAGAATAGAGCTAGTGCTATAGTGCAGCTCTGTGAGTGCTTGCCCAGTATACAGAGGTCTAGGGTTCAAAGACACACACACACACACACACACACACACACACACACACACACACACTGTTCCAGGAACCAGTCTCAGGTAGTCAGGCTTGTGCAGCAAGTGTTTTGTCCCAAGTCATCTCTCTGTCCCCCGGCATCTCTTTTGGGGGAGTTAAGAATACAGCCCTGTGAATACCCAAAATATGCTTTAGATGGGTAAATTGCATGATATGTGAATTATGTGGCAGTAAAACTATTTTATAAGAAAATATTTAAAAGGAGGCCTCTTCTTTAACCTTTATAAGAATGTATTCTGAGCACCAGGCAGCGGTGGTGCACACCTTTAATCCCAGCACTCGGGAGGCAGAGGCAGGCAGATCTCTGTGAGTTCGGGACCAGCCTGGTCTACAAGAGCTAGTTCCAGGACAGGCTCCAAAACCACAGAGAAACCCTGTCTTGAAAAACCAAAAAAAAAAAAAAAGAAGAAGAAGAAGAAAAAGACAAAGAAGTAACCGGACACTAACAGACCCACTTCTTCCTGCTGTTCTCTGTCACTGTGTTCTGTGGGAGTTCCGGTTCCATTTGTAGCCTGGAGGATTTTTCAAGACAGGGTTTCTCTGTGTAGCCTTGGTTGTCCTGGAACTCACTCTGTATGTAAATCAGGCTGGACAAAGGCATGTGCCACCACTGCCCAGCATAACTAAATTTCTTGAGAAAGCTTATTCATTTCCTTCCTCTGTACAGCCCGATGTGTGTCTATTAGTCTTATACGTTTTTTTTTTTTTTTGCTATTGTCCTTTGAGATGTCTTTTCTTTTGGTGGAAACAGGGTTGGGCAAGGATGTTGCTTTGACTCTATGAGGGTCTGGAACTCTCCTGTTCCATTTTAATTTATGAGCATGGGTGTTTTGCCTGCATGTATGTCTGCACACCACATGCATGCTTTTAGAGGCCAGAAGTGGACATCGGATCCCTGGGATTGGAATTACAGATGGTGGTAAACCACCATGTGGGTGTTGGGAATTTAGCCCAGGTCCTCTGTAACGGCACCCAGTGTTCTTAACCACTGAATCATCTCTCCAGCCCTGGTCTTGAACTCTGAACTCTAGATCTTCCTCTCTTAGCCTTCCATGTGATGGAATCAGAGTTGTGTGCCCCTATGCTCAACTGACATTCTTTTTCTGATACAAGATTTAGCTACAGATACTAGGCTGGCCTCAAACTTGTGATCCTCCTGTGGGAGCCAGTAGAAGTGGATCTATTCCACCTTGACCAAAGGTCAGAGAATTCAAGCCTATTCCTGTTCCTTCAAGGACGTGACGGGGGGTTTGATGCAAGGAGTAGCTGCCTAGGGGACACTTGGTCTAAGGTGTGTGGTCACTGCGTGTCCTGCCTAAAGGACAGAATAATTTTTTTTTTTTTTGATTTTCGAGACAGGGTTTCTCTGTAGCTTTTGGTTCCTGTCCTGGAACTAGCTCTTGTAGACCAGGCTGACTTCGCACTCACAGAGATCCGCCTGCCTCTGCCTTCTGAGTGCTGGGATTAAAGGCGTGCGCCACCACCACCCGGCTAAGGACAGAATACTTAACTCAGCATAGACACCCACAAAGCCCTACTTTCTAATAGCTGTGCCAATACTGTAGGACGTTGAGAGGAAGGGGACATGAGAAAGGGGTGAGTAGTGCCAACTGTTAAGATTACATTTCTAGGGGCTGGAGAGATGGCTCAGTGGTTAAGAGCATTGCTTGCTCTTCCAAAGGTCCTGAGTTCAATTCCCAGCAACCACATGGTGGCTCACAACCATCTGTAATGAGATCTGGTGCCCTCTTCTGGCCTGCAGGCATACATGCAGACAGAATACTGAGAATACTGTATACATAATAAATAAATACATCATATAAAAAAAGAGTACATTTCTAAATTATGTTGCTTGTAGGATGATAGGAAAAAACTGGTATATCCCCATAGGAGGAAGATTAGTCCAGAATGAAGAATTCTTTTTCTGAGGTCATAAAGACATTTCACATACACATATTCTCACATTTTAAACACACATGTTTATAGTAATGTTATGTATTTGTTTGTGCTTGAGGCAAAGTCTCTTTATGCAGTCCTGGTTAGCCTAAAACTCACAGTAATCCTTCAGCTAAGCCTCATGAACCCTGGGGTTACAAGTTTGCATCACCACATCTGTCTGTATATTTTTTCTTATCCTTTTGTCTTGTTTTGTGTTAGGGTTTCACCATATTGTCCAAGCTAGTCTTCTGCCTCAGATTCCAAGTGCTGAGATTACAGGCATGTGACATCATACCTAGCTATATTTTCCTCTATAAATTTAAAAGTTTTGCCTCTAGTATTTAAGTTTCAGATCCACCTGGAATAAGTATTTTAGGGTTTTTGGGAAGTTCCCTATTTAATATTCCTATCTGTGGATCCTTACCTATTCATTTACCGAACTCTTCCCCTTCCTGCAGCGACCCACAGATGCTTCTGTGCGCGTTCATGTCAAGTCCTCATGGCTGGTGGTTGCTCTGAGGCCTCTCATTGGCTAGAGTTTGTCTGTTAGGCTAGGCTGATTGGCTAGAGCCTCAGGATCAACTGCTCCTCTTCCTAGCACTGGGGTCATAAACACATAGCAACCCTCCTCCCCACCTTTATGGGGCTCTGGAATTGGAAATTTAAAAAATATTATATGGCTAAGAAGATGACTTAGTCAGTAAAGTGTCTCTTCACAAGCATGAAGACCTGAATTTGGATCCTTTGCACCAATGCAAAATACAATGGGAAGACACACCCTAGGGCTGGGTGTAGGAGTGGATCCCTGGAGCTTGCGGGCCAGCAAGTCTACCCAATCAGTGGACTCTAGGCTCAGTGAGAGAACTTGCTTCAAAAAGTAAGGTAGAAAGCTATAGAAGACTCGACATTGATCCCTGGTCTCCAGCATGTATACCCCTAGGCACGCACATGCTCATGCACACATATACTAAAAATAAAAGGAATAAAAAAACCTCAGATTTTCTAGAGGTTTTGAGTAGATGCAATCTTTTATTGTTAAGTTTCTCCTCTTAATTTTCCATTCATGATTTAAAAAAAAATCACAAGTGTTAAATCGTATCAAATACTTCTGTATTTATTGAAAAGATCCTTAATAATAGTGTATCACACATTTCAAAATAGCTAAGAGAGCAAATTTCAAATGCTCGCACCACAAACAGTCCTATCTGAAGTGATGAATATGCTAATTAGCTTGATTGTGTTCCTGAAACATAACATCACTTTGCACTCCATAAACGCTTGCCATTACAAATTGTCAATTTGTTATAAAGTAAAAGAAAAAAACATAAGAGAAGGATAATGTAGTCTTTCTCATTGAGTCTATAAATGAAATGAGTTCATTTGCAGACTCAAAATATTAAGACATTTTGGCAAGGCCTGGTGAAGCTGGGCCACAGTCCTCACTACTCAGGAGGTTGAGGCTGCAGGGTTGTGAGCTCAAGGCCAGCATGGGCAATTTAGACTCAAAAAGTGACAACCAGGGTTGAGCATAATATTGTCTAACAGTCTTGAGGCCTTGAATTCGATCCTCAGCATTGGAGGTTGGGGTGAGGGGGAAGATCTGATGTCTCAACAGTTCTAGGGTACTCCGATGTGGTCATTGGCTTCAAATAATTCTTCACTTTGGCCTTTGTGTCTGGTGTCTGGATATTCCCATTTTAGGGTCTTCTCAGCCCTGCTTGGAGCCAGAGCTACGCTATTCTGGGAGACTGGGCCTGGCCTGGATGAGCCTGTGTGAGCTGGCCACATTCTGGTTTTCCATCTTTCTAATCGCTTCTGGATCCTAAGCTTCTTCTCTATTTTTTTTTTTTTTTTTTGGTTTTTCGAGACAGGGTTTCTCTGTGGCTTTGGAGCCTGTCCTGGAACTAGCTCTGTAGACCAGGCTGGTCTCCAACTCCCAGAGATCCGCCTGCCTCTGCCTCCCAAGTGCTGGGATTAAAGGCGTGCGCCACCATCGCCCGGCCTTCTTCTCTATTTTTAATAACAGTCCTTGGGTCTCTCGTTTGTTTTTTGATCAATTTTACCAGCGGTTTGTTTTTTTATTAAAGTTTTTGCAAGAGACCAATTTTTGACCTTGCTGATTTTATTTTTCATATTGTGGGTTTTTTTTTTTTTGCATTGATGTAATGATTTCCTCCTCTCAGCCTGCTTATTATTTCCTTTGGGCTTTTTCTATTTTTAAGAAATGCGCAACTCCTTAAGTTGGGGGCTTAGCTTATTAATTTTTTTCCTGAACTTTCAAGGCTCTGTATTCTGTTAAATGTACTACTTTGGCGCTTTCTCTGTTTTTAATTTAATTTTAATTGGCTACAATTTTACATATTTATGGGTACAGAGTGATATTTTGATACATGTATAGAATGTTTAATGATCAAGTCAGGCTAATTAGCATAGCCACCTCCTTAGAGCTTATTGTTTCTTTGTGTTGGGAGCCATTCAACGTCCTCCCTTCCAGCTATTCTAAAACAGGCAATAGATCATTGTTAACCACAGTCACCCTACCATGCCTGAGCCCTGGAGCTTGTCCTCCTCTCTCTGTCCCTGTCCCCCAACCAGGCAGGCCTCAAATTCTCCAGCCTCCTGAGTGCTGGGATTACAAATGTGTGTCTCCCTGTCTGGCCACTAATATGCTCTCTATTCATACAAGATCCATTTTGTCTTGTTGTTGTTTGAAACTGGGTCTCACGTAGCCCAGGATGACCTTGAATTTTTTTTCCTGTTTTTCTTTCTTTCCTTCCTTCCTCCCTCCCTCCCTCCCTCCCTCCCTTCCTTCCTTCCTTCCTTCCTTCCTTCCTTCTTTCTTTCCTTCTTTTTTACCAAGATAGGGTTTCTCTGTGTAGCCCCGGCCATCCTGGAACTTGCTTTGCAGATCAGGTCAGCCTCAAACTCCCAGAGATCCACCTGCTTCTGCCACAGAGTGCAGGCACTAAAGGTGTGTACCGCTACCACCTAGCGACCCTGCAGGCTCTGTGCCTCCACCTCCCGAGTGCTGGGATTACTGGTGTGAACTCATAGAGATCTATGTCAGTGCTGGGATTAAAGGTGTGTGCCACCAGGGTTTACTTGACGAGCAATTATTTTCACTGTCATTAAAAATTTTTATAGTTAAAAAAGAAAAGGGGAAAAGATAAATGACATTATTTGTGTGTGTGTGTTTGCATGTCCGCACACAGGCACAGAGGTCAGAGGGGAGCTCGGGGAATCATTCTCTCCTACCAGGTGGGATGGGATGCATTAAGTTTGGGACGTGATGACAAAAGCCTTTCCCACTGTGCTATCTTGCTAACCCCTCATTGACACTTTAAGTCCTTAAAGATCTCCATCCTGATTTCTTCTTTGGCTTATGAATGGCTAAAGGAAAGCTTTAGCATCAACTGGTACGTGAATTTGATCTTCATCAGAGAGAGGTCTCCTTTGAAAGCACTGCCGTGAGGGAGCTCAGTCTGTGGAATGAGGCTTGCCTGATAGCCTTTTCAGGGCAGGACTAAGAAGAGCTTGCTCCTTTCTCACCTAACTGTCCTGGATTCCACTGCTATTGCTGGTAAGGGGTGGAGCAGGATGAGGGAGTGTCCTGCTTGCTGGGATGGTTAGTCTGTAGTGACCTTCCACAGGCTTCCATCAACTTTGAGAGACGCGTGGTTGGATACCCCTACCTCATAGGCTGGCTGCTCGGCCTGGGAAAATCCTGGCCAGGTAAACATGAAAACCTGCCGGCCCCAGGAGCCAGCCCGCCATTGCCTTGTTTGTTTGTTTAGAATTTTTGAGACAGGACTGTATGTAGTCCTGGTTGTCCTGGAACTCACTAGTAGACCAGACTGGTCTTGAACTCAACAGCCTCTGCCTCCCGAGTGCTGGGATTACAGGCAAGTGCAGCCAGGCCTAGTCCCAGCACACTTCTGCTTGGCATTGTGATTGCCTTCAACCTGTCTCTTTATGTGTTAGATGTACACAGAGAAGAGCTGAATTTTAAAATCCTATCCAATAACCCATCCTTTAAAGGGCACATTTAGAATTTTTATGTGGGTTGCGATTATTGATGTACTCTGACCTATTTTTATTATCTCATTTTCCTCCCCCTGTGCATTCTTCCTCTCTTGCTCTTCCTCCAGCTGGATTTATTGGGTTTGTTAATTTTCTCGTCCCGTTCTCTCCTCCCCTCTTTGCTGGTTTGGAATGCATATGCCTCAGTCTGCATTTCTAATGATTGCTTTTAAAAACGACTTTTAGTTGTTCTCATGTGTGTATGAAGTATGCGTGTCTGTATGTATGTGCACACCGTAGCGTACATGCAGAGGTTCGGTGGCCACCTTTGGGAGCTGGCGCTTTCTTTCCACTCTGAATTGAGAGTGGAACTCAGGTTGTCAGGCTGATGTGGCAGATGCTTTTCTGCAGAGCCACCATGCTGGCTCCAATGGTTTGCCTGGGAAATTTGGTCCTATCTGCGTAGGAGTCCTGACTCTTGTAGATTGGCATTCATATGCTTTTCTCAGTGTTCTAGTTCTTTCTGCCTCCACTATCACCCTGACCGTATCTGTTTGGACAGACTTAGGCACATCTTAGCTTCTTTGGCCAAAGCTCCTTCTACCACACCTATGCTTCCTTTTCCACTTTGCCCTCAGCCTTGCATGGCAGTTTTGGTAAGTTCTCAGTTCTGGGTTGAGTTGCCTTCTCTCTGGCTTTGAAGCTGCTGCCACTGCTCTTCTGGAGGTCTGTGGCTGGAGGTGGGCACCCTGCTGCACAGCTGCGAAGATCTGTGTCTTTCTTTAGTGGTATGCAACCTCACCACTGTGACCCTGTGTTTCCTTTATTGACCGTGGTGATGCTTGGGTCCTCCCAGTGTCTTATTGTTAGTTCTGGAAAGTTCTCAGCAGGTCGTATCTTCAAATCACTCTTCCCTTTCTCTAGCCTCTTTCTGGAACTTTTATTCTATTTATTTATTTGTTTGTTTGTTTGTTTATTTATTTATTTATTTATTTATTTTTGTACTGGGGTTGAACACAGAGCCTCCTACGTGCTAGGCAAGTATTCCATTGAGCTATAACCACAGCCCTGGTCATTCCTGCAGTCGCAGACCTCTCCTGGCTTTGCCCACTGTGTCAAATATGCCAGTTAGCCTATTTCTTTGTGATAAGTATTGGATCCACGGTTGCTGGGTTCCTCTGCCATTGAAGCAATAAGCCAAATCAAATCAAATTAATAAATCCAGATTAAATAAACAGAGCAGGGCAAAGCAGAACACTCTTGGGCGACTCTCAGGAAGGCAGGAGAGAAAAACACAAGAGCACACATGGTGAGCTGTGGGTCTTAAAGAGCCTGTAGGCTGTCTTGAGCAATTCCAGGGTGGTGCTGCTGATGGCGATGGCAGGCTTTCTCAGGTGTGGGGTCAGGAATGGGAGGATTGGGGCTGGGAAGAGCTTCCCAATCCTTTGTTCTCAGCATATGCCATTGGTGTGTGTGCTCGCGTATGCGCTTGTACATGTATGTGAGTATATAGATATGAGAACCCAGATGAGTTTTCAGAGTTCAGGGCAGGATCTTGGGTGTCATCTTCTATCTCTGCCTTATTGCCTCAAGACAGGGTCTCTCCCTGAACCAGAAGTTTGGTTGGGATGGTTGGCCTAAAATACCAACACTAGGCAGACAGAGGCAGGAATATTCCCTTGAGACCCAGTTTCAAAAAATCCAAACCAAAGCACTTAAACAACAAACAAACAAACAAACAAAAAACCCTGTATCTCTTAGCTTCCTCATGGCTGGTTCTCCATAAAACGACCAGGTATCAGAATCTCAGCAGTCAGAGGCCTTCTGGGATGGGCATTAACTAAATGGGGCCCTTGCTTTCCCCCTCATTCTCAAGGTCACACACTTCTTGGAAATGCAAGCCATCCTCCCCTCCATCTCTCCTCCCTCTCCCCTCTCCTCCCCTTTCCTCCCCTGCCCTTGTTGCCTGGGAAGCAGATGCAGCCTAACTGTAAACACTGTGCTAGTCAACAAGCACTCTGCCCCCACTCTGTCACATGACTTGAGTTCTCAGCACCTCCACCATGGGGTGTGAACTCTTTTAATAAATCTCTTTCCCAAAGGACAGCTGGCCTCGATGTCCCCCTTGAGCCACAGATCTAAGACCTTTCAAAAGAGAAAGACAAGATCCAGCTAAGCAGAGATATTTGGCTAGTCCAGGTTTTCTGAGCCACAGGCAAGACACAGGCTCCTTCCAGAACCTCCCATCTTTTCTGCTCCTTGGCTCCTCTGGCAGTCTAGTTGTTTAGAGGGTTTTATTATGCCTCCCATGCAAATGAGCTCCTGGAAGTGTCTGTCACTGGGAAGGAACTGATTAGCTTCTCCTTTCTGGTAAGAGGAATCTCAAAGCTTGGCGGTTCCTTTTTACCCTGCCTTCCAGGAAGCTCAAAGCTGAATTCCAGGATCCATCACAGCAGCTACAGGCAGCCCTTGGGATTGCCATTTTCTCTCTCGAGCACCACGAATCTGCTGGCGGACTTAATCTGTCTTCTTGTTAAGCCATCTCATGGCCTTTTGGAGGGAAAAATGGTTTCAAGTTCTTAATCTGTAACAACACTGTGGTCCATGGAAGCCACAAGGGATGCTGGGGACAAAGGCTGCCTCAGTGCAAACCCAACTCTGTCTGTCACTGCCTCAGGGCTCACATGCAAGAGTCTCGTGACATCCCGGCTGGATAGCTGATGGTCTAGGAACCTATGCCCAGCGGTCCTGCTGTCTTAGTACATATGTAAATTAGGTTCACAGGAACTTGAAGGAGAGCCAAGAGGGACAGGGATGGAGAAGCCTTCTGTGCAGAGCCGGCAACCTGAACAAGCACTGCCTTGGGGCAGGGAGCCAGGGGACTAGGGTAGAGGGCTCGGGGCCAAGGAGGCAGAGGCCAGGGAAACAGGGAGTCAATCATAAGTGTAGGGCAGAAAGGAGAAAGGAACCTACTGCTAGTGGCACAGGGTGTACCGAGCGGAGGGACTGAGGGAACGCTGAAGGAAATACCCTTCCCCAACACTCCCTGCCCATGTCCTTAGTTCCTCCTGAGACTCCCGGCTCCTCACTCTGCTGGGGGTGAGGAACAAGCAGAAGTCTGGGTGCCATTCCCTGTGGCTTGCAAGTGCCCTGCACTGTTGAAAGTTCTCAGGAGCCTCATGACAGATGGGGTCTCGGAGACCAGCCACAGTGCTGCCCAGGTTGTTGGACAGGGCAAGGCCTGCTTGGAGAAGTGAAGCAAGCCGCCAGGAGCCCCGTGGGCGAGGCCTTGGTACTGAGGAAGCAGACGTTTTCCAACAGGTGACATGCGGGAAACAAAATAACAGAAGTTCTTGCTGAGCATAGACTGGGTGTTCCTGGAAGGGACACAGGACAGAAGAGAAAGCTACGTGGACCTGAGCAAGGAGGGCAGTGTGAGGTGGTGTGGGGAGTGTGGGCCAGACATGTAACACAGGAGGACTAGAGACCTTGAGCTTCCTGGGAAAACCAAGGGCCCAGAAATAACCCAGAGCTCAGAACCCTTTTGTTTCCCATAGAAAAGAAAAAAAGAAGAAGCACCCAGCCATTTTGCTGCAGCAAAGAAATCATTAAAGGCATTAGCACAAGTTTTTATTCCCAGCCTTTGGGAGGCAGAGGCAGGTGTATCTCTGTGAATTCAAGGCTAACCTGGTCTACACAGTGAGTTCCAGGCCAGCCAGGGCTATGAAGTAAGATTCTTTCTCAAATAAATAAATAAATAAATAAATAAATAAATAAATAAATAAATAAATAAAAATAAAAAATAAATAAAAAAAATAA
>NW_026067894.1:15387276-15419455 GCF_014885135.2 Alexandromys fortis
AAAAAAATAAAAATAAAAAAAATCAACATCTCTACTCCATGAGAGGTTCCAGCAGCCTCCAGAAAGTTCAGGGCAGTACCCCCTTTTCCATGTCTTGGTGGCCTTTATACTATACGCAGAGTTCCAGCACCTTCTGAAAAAAATGTCTTTAGGGACAGAGACATCCTTTCTGAACAAGGCTGAAAACTCAAGGGCCATCAAGGAGAACATTAGGTAGGTTTGACCTCATAAAGCAAAATCCTCCTTCAGGATGAAGGGTACCATAACAGAAGGCAAAGGAAAAGTACTGGACCAGGTATGGAAGGGGTAAGTAGAGAGGAACCTCTGATGTCCCTCAGGGTCCTAGGCCTCAGGGAGTTAAGGAGAGGGGTGTAAGGGAGGGTAGGTGTCAAGCCATCCTGACTTGGGTGATTGTGTCTAATCTGGGAAGCTAAGCACCATAGGGCCTGGAGGAGAGGAAGTGGAGGGGAGGGGAGTTGGAGGAGCGATGTCTCTAATGTGTCTTTACTGGGCCCTCTGAAAGAATGACAGAACTTTACCAGTGCACACATTTTAGGGGCTGCACGATGGGGCAGTTTGACACTTGTTTTTCCTGGCATTGTGCTAGACAGAGCAGGTTTGTGGAGCCAACAGCCGGGTGCCCTTCCTATAAAGTCCCATGAGTCACTTTGGTACTGCATTGCCAGCCACCCACTGTTCCTGCAAGACAGTGGAATTGTCCCTACTCTGGTAACCCAAGCCTAACCTGGGGATCCCACTGCCAGGAAAGCAGTGTCCCCAGCCTTCTGTGCCCAGAGGCTAGCTTGCTGGAGGCCAGCAAGTTGGCTGGCTGTGGGCGGGGCTGGTTCTGTCAGGGGCGAGTTGGGGGGATGCTGAGGGGTGAGATGCAGGGATGTAGCAAGGGTAGCTTGCTCCAGGATGGGGCCGGGTAACTGGCATCCAGCACTCCCTGTTAAATACAATAACAGAAAGGATGACAAAGCAGCAGCAGTCGGTCTGGAACTAGCAGACACACAATTCCTGTCTCAGGAAAGGCTTGCTGTTTGTAGAAAGGGCCCAGGGGCTCTGACTAAACCTCTAGGGGGAGGAAGAACCGTCAGACAGAGAATGGTACCGCTGTGTGAAGACTCAAACACGGTGGGGGCTTGAAGGGAAGGGGAGACTTCCTTCTAAAATCGGAAGCTTCGTTAAGGGTGAGGATAAAGGCTGGAAAGATGCTCAGAGGCTAAGGGCACACATTGCTCTTGCAGAGGACCTGGGTTTGATTTCTAGCACTCAGTTCAGGGGTTTTACAATTATCTCTAATCCAGCTCCAGGGGACCCAGTGCCCTCTTCTGGCCACTGTGAGCACCTGCACACATGTGGTGTTCACATACATATGCAAACACACACATGTAAATAAAGAGACTATAAAAACAACTTTTTTAAAAAGTGAGAAAAAGAGAGGGAGGGAGACAGTCACCATGAGAAGGTGATAAGGGAAAGCCAGGGACACTTTGTACTGGGTGGTTCTGTGTCAACTTGACACAAGCTAGAGCTGTCAGAGAGGAGGGAGCCTCAGTTGAGAAAAGGCTTCTGTGAGATCCAGCTGTAAGGCATTTTCTTAATTAGTGATTGATGGGGGAGGACCCAGCCCACAGTGAGTGGTGCCATCCCTGGGCTGGTGGTCCTGGGTTCTATAAGAAAGCAGGCTGGGGCTGGAGAGATGGCTCAGAGGTTAAGAGCATTGCCTGCTCTTCCAAAGGTCCTGAGTTCAATTCCCAGCAACCACATGGTGGCTCACAACCATCTGTAACGAGGTCTGGTGCCCTCTTCTGGCCTGCAGGCATATACACAGACAGAATATTGTATACATGATAAATAAATAAAAATTAAAAAAAATTAAAAAAAAAAGAAAGCAGGCTGAACAAGCAACGGGGAGCAAGCCAGGAAACACGTACCCCTCCATGGCCTCTGCATCAACTCCTGTCTCTAGGTTCCAGACCTGTTTGATTCAGTGATGAACAGCAATACGGAAGTGTAAGTCAAATAAACCCTTTCCTCCCCAGCTTGCTTGTTCTGGTCATGGTGTTTCATCACAGCAATAGTGACCCTAACTAGGACACACCTTCTCGGGACAGTCTCAGAGCAATCCTAAGGACAAAGAAGTGTCAGACTTTCGTAAGTTTGGGGACTGGCAGGAAGTTTCACATCATGGCCTTTTTTTCCTTTTTTTTTTTTTTTTTTTTTTTTTTTTTGAGACAGGGTTTCTCTGTGTATCCTTGGCTGTCCTGGAACTCGCTCTGTAGACCAGGCTGGCATTGAATAGAGACCCACTTGTCCCCGCCTCTGCTGGGACTAAAGGTGTGGGTCACCACTGTCCTGCCCACATCAAGTCATTTAATCAACAAAGGCGGCAAAGCAACAAAGAGCGTGGAAGTCAGGTACTAAGTCACAGCATAGACTGCTTCTTAACTGTGTTCCAGAGAGCTGCCAGGGTGGTGGCCAGTCCATTCAGGCTGCAGGATCCAGCCTAGACAGGGGCAGGCTGGTGTGCTGACACCCCCTTACGACTCAGGTAGGTGTGCTGACAGAGGTGGCCCCTGAATCCTCCCCCACAGCCACCCTGCCAATGGCTGAGTTATGAGCACCTGAGGGGGAAGGGGAACTGCTGAGGATGTGCTCCAGGGAGGCTGATTACTGACGAGACAAGGATTTTTGCATGTAGGAAGTGGGGGTTCCACTCAGGGAGGACAGAACTGCAGTGGTGGGGGTCTTAGTGGCTTTACTTATAGGGGTATTTCACTGGGGGTATAGGTCAGTTTAGACCAGTGGTTCTCAACCTTCCTAATGCTGTGACCCTTTAATACAGTTCCTCATGCTGTGGTGACCCCCCCCCCCATAAAAGTATTTTCGTTGCTACTTTATAACTGTAATTTTGCTACTGTTATGAATTGTAATGTAAATATCTGATATACAGGACATCTGAATTTGTAGGGCTCAGTTGTGACAGGCTCAATAGAGACCAGTGAGTCAAAGATTAGGCCTGAGTTTCAGTTTACCCTGAAGCAATACCTGGTTCCAGGAAAGACCGCAACAAACTGAGACCACTCAGGAACGGACCGTCCAAGGTGGGAAAATACCTAATGTTCCAACCATGGTAGATAGGATCACCAGATCTCAGCCAATCGGGGGTCCAGAACCTTAGAAATGCCCTCACCCCAACCTCTGCTATGATAAAAACTCCACCCAACAGGGCTCATGGCTCTCCAACCTCACTGCTATGTTGGGTGGACAGAGGGTTCAGGCTTGAGCTTGAATAAAGGCTCTTTGCTTTTATGTGTGAGTGCAGACTCCGTGGTGGTTTCGGGGGACCCGTGATCTAGGCATAACAATATGCGACCCCTGTGAGTACCACTGGTTTACACTTGCATCCTGTAAATTTTGGGGTTCTCAGAAATGTTAGAAGAGGCTCAGGAATGCTGGGTATGGGGCTGAAAGCTGATAGTTCAGCTCTCAGGAGGCAAAGGCAGGGAGCTTGGAAGTTCAAGGTCCTCCTCAGCTACACAGGAAATGAATTGGAGCCCAGGGTGAGCCGAGTGAAACTGAGGGGGAAAAAGTTAGAAAGCAAGCAGAGGTCCAGGGTTGAGGCTGTGACCACCGGGCTTGTCCACAGGCCTCTGCAGTGACCCCCTCGGGGTTAAGGGGCCTCCTTAGCAGGAGGGTGTTTTAGAGGTGGCAAGGCAGGAGTCGGGGGGGGCACAGGGTCTCACACTTATGTAACAGTTAAGTGTGGAGGAGCAGTAGGCGGTTTGTTCCAGTTTCACAGAATTCTATTGCTGGGATAAATACTCTGATGAAAAGCAACTTATGGGAGAAAGGGTTTATTTCTGCCTGGGATCCCACGTTGTGGTTTGTCAGTGCGCAGGAACTTAGGCAGCTAGTCACATCACAGTGAAGGGCAGAGAGAAAGGAAGACATACATGCCTGCTCTTGAGAGCATCACTCTTACATGGGTTGGATCTCTTGCCTAAGGAACAGTCGAAAAGATAAAAAAAAAAAAAAAAAAGAAAGGTGAAGTGGGTACCTTTTGGCGGGCCCTGCCAAGACATGCCGCTTAACAAACACACCATGTGCCACCGAGTTAGTGCAAGAGGTTTATTAGGGGCGCATGAAAGAGCAAAAGGCCGTGTTGGAATGGGGACATGAGAGAGGCAGAGATAAAGGGAAGAACCACAGACAGGAAAGGCAAGAGAAGCAAGAGAGAAAGGAAGGGGCATGAGAGGAAAGAGGAGGCAAGTGGAGGAGTTAGAAGCAAGAGAGACAAGAAGAGAAAGAGGCAAAGAGGGCGAGCTGCACCTGGCGGACAGTTTTAAGGGTGCCCACGTCGTCGCATTGCTGACTATGGAAAGGCACCTGGTGATAGGCGGTGACGTAACTGCCGCAGAGGCAGGCTGCTGCTGTGGCAGAAACTAACGACAGTGCCACATTGTCAGCCTTCTGGGTAGAATTTCCACATAGAGAGGAGCTTGGAAGAGGGAGAGCTCACTCCTGGAAGCTCTGCTCTGTGGGCCAGTCGTGGACCCTGGGCTAAGGAAAGACCAGCAAGCCAAAAACTGACAAGGAGACCTCTCAGCAGGTAAGGATCCTGTTGCCAAGCCTGGCCATTGAGTTAGAGCTCCACACATCTGTGTCATGGTGCGATGTCCCCCACTTACACAGTGACACACACATGCAATGCAAAAAGCCAGGTGTGGTGGCATACACCTTTGGTCCCAGCACTTGGGAGGCAGGGGGCATCTCTGAGTTCAATGCTAGCCTGGTCTACAGAGCAAGTTCCAGGACAGCCAGGGCTACAGAGAGAAACCCTGCCTGGACAAACGAAAGAGCAAAGCAAAATAAAAAAGAAACAAAAATGGTGTGGGCCGCATGGCAGCCATTGCTGCTTGAGAAAGTTCCAGCATTTCGACACTGCAGACCACACTTGTCCAGCACCTTTTAACCTCCATCTCTAGCGATTCTCACTATTCATGCTTTTCCCTTTGGGAAATTTTGTGTGGGATTTGGTAAAGGATGAAAATGTGTACGAAAAATCCCAGCCTCAAAGGAACCGGGAATTAATCCCCTGGTGCCCTCCTAATTCCCGAAGAACAGGGGTGTTAGAGATTTACCAGACACGCCTGATCCCAAGACTGGAATGCCTACAGTTCAGATCCAGAGCCTGAGGCTGTGGGAGGGAAAAGTACAGTTAATGACTACAGAGAAACCAGACTGGTGCGGTACAATGGGAAAAGAGCAAGACGTCAGGACCTTCCCTGTTGGGAGCCTTCTGAGGGGAGCAGGCTCAAGTAGTAAGAGTGAGAAATTGTGGTGTCTGCTTCCCAGAAGTCCTTTTCCCAAGGCCAGGCAGTTGTATAAGGCTCTTCACTCCCTGGGGGTTGGGGTGGGCTTGAGGGAAGTTCCTGCTAGCTAAAGCTGTCCTTATCACCTGGGCCCTTTTAGTAACTTAACAGGAGACTGGTACCTATTGTTAAGGTCAATGCAAAAGCCCTCAACCCCTGATCTCAAGCCACACCCCAGCTCCCTGTACCCCCTTTTCTCCCATTTAATCCTATGTGCAACTATAGAGTATAAAAAAGGGGTATTCTTTTCTTAATTAAATACTGCTGGCTGCCATCCTGACTCACCCTCAGATGGTGTCCATCTCTCCACACCTCGTCGACTCCACCCATTTTCTTTGGGACCCAAAACCCCACCAAAGCAAGGTCTTCAGCACAAAAAATTAAAAAATAAAATCCACTCCTTCCAGGTCAGGCAAAATAGCTAGAAGAAGTGAACCAGGACTGGTGAGGAGTTCTCTTTTGGGGGTCAGTGATTAGCTTGTGGTGGCTTCAGCTGTGAACTGAACCCTGCTAAGAGACTGTACAAGTTCTCCTTGCTCTTTTCAGTCTGACAGGAGAGGCAGGCAACATTCATGAAGGGAGTTTGGGAGCTGGGCTTTCAGTTACAGTACCCAATGGGACAGCATTTTCCCTGTGTGTGTGTGTGTGTGTGTGTGTGTGTGTGTGTGTGTGAGAGAGAGAGAGAGAGAGAGAGAGAGAGAGAGAGAGAGAGAGAGAGAGAGAGAGAGAAAGAGAGAGATTAGGAAGGAATGAAAACCCTTCTCCATGGAGGGGTTAAGTGTTTGGGTTAGGGCTTCCCCCTAGCCCCTGGCATCCATATACCCAAAGAGTCTGGATTTAAGAGAGAATTAACAAGACTTGGACAGAGTGGCAGTTTGAACATCATTGGCCCCCATAATCTCATAGGGAATAGCACTATTAGGAGGTGTGGCTTTGTTGGAGTGGATATGGCCTTAATGAAGGAAGTGTGTCACTGTTGGGTGGGCTTTGAGGGTTCCTATGCTCAGGATACAGCCCAGTGTCTCAGTTGATTTCTGCTGCCTGCAAGATGTAGGACTCTCAGCTACTTTTCCCGCACCACGTCTGCCTGCACACCACTGTGCTAGCTCCCATTGTGCTGACAATGGGCTGAAGCCCTGAAATTGTATATAAGCTCTGCAATTAAATGTTTCTTTTATTTATTTTTTAATAAATACATATTTTTTAAAAATTTATTTATTATATATATAGTGTTCTGGGCACCAGATCTCATTATCGATGGGTGTGAGCCATCATGTGGTTGCTGGCAATTGAACTCAGGACCTCTGAAACAGCAGTCAGTGCTCTTAACCTCTGAGCCATCTCCCCAGCCCTAAATGTTTCTTTTATAAGATTTGCTGTGGTCATGGTGTCTCTTCACAGCAATAGAAAAACTAACAAAACAGACATCAACTGATTGTGACTAGGGGACACAGAGTCTGTCTTAGGAGGAGGAAGAAACAGTCATGATCCCTGGTATCCAAGGGTAAGACTGTTGATTATATACCATGGAGATACTTTGTATGTGTGTGTATGTGTTTGTGTATGTGTTTATGTATGTATGTATATGAATGTGTTTGTAGAGGCCAAAGGAGAACCTCAGATCTCATTCTTAGGAGCTGTCCACCTTGTGTTTTTGAGACAGTTTATTTTATTTTATTTTTTTAAATTTATTTATTAATTGTGTATACAGCATCTGTCTGCATCCCTGCAGGCCAGAAGAGGGCACCAGATCTCATTACAGATGGTTGTGAGCCACCATGTGGTTGCTGGGAATTGAACTCGGGACCTCTGGAAGAACAGTCAGTGCTCTTAACCTCTGAGCCATCTCTCAGCCCAGACAGTTTATTTTTTTATGCCTCGAGCTCATTGGCCAGCAAGCCTAGACTAGTGAGCCCTGGGGAGAGATCAGCTTATCGCCTCCTCTCCAGCACTGGAGTTATAAGTGCATATCACTGCACTAAATTTAAATTTATTTTAAAGTGCGTGTGTGTGCATGTTTGTGTGCAGGTGCCTATGGAGGCCAGAGGTATCAGCTCCCCTTCAAGCTGGAGTTCCAGGCAGTTGTGAGCTGTCTGACATGGGAGCTTGAAGCTGAGCTACATGTTCTTCACTAATGAACCATCTCTCCAGCTGTGAAGGCTATTCTTGCTTGTCAACGTGACTGCATCTGGAGTTAACTAAAAACCCAAATGACTGAGCACACCTGTGAGGGAGCTTTCTCCTTAATTAAAACATTTGAAGTGGGAAGACCTACTTCTAATCGGAATATTTGAGGTAGGAAGATTACACTTTTAATCTGGGCATTTTTCTGCTGGCAGCCTATATAAAGGACACGGAAGAAGAAAGTGCTTTGTCCCTCCATCCCTGCCTCCCTCCCTGCCTCCCCCCTCTCTTTCTCTCTTTGCCTGCTAGCTCTCATCCTCACTAGCAAGTCCATTCCTTCACTGGCATTAGAGCCTACTTCTTTGGCTGACAGATACTGAGACACCCAGCCCCGTGGACTGAGCAACTATTGGATTCTTGGACAGCCATTCAAAGGCAGCCATTGCTGGATTAGTTAGACCACAGCCTGTGTGCTGACCCTGAGGAAACACATCCCAGGAGATTTCACTTCAGTGATGCTGGTCTCTTCTTCATCACAGCTGATTCTTCAGCCCCAGCTGACCAGTGTCCACTATCCCAGGAAAGCGAGGTTTCACTTTAGCGACTCTGGTGTCTTGTTCGTCACAGCTGATTTTTTCATCCCTAACTAACCAGAACCACGGCTTCTTAACTCAAACAGCCGAGTAAAGTCTTTGCTTCCCTCTGAAATGTTACAAGCCAGGCCTCTGTCATCTGCACTGCTCTCAACGTTATCTCCTGAGCTCCTACAGAACACCCCTCTGAACCCTCAACACTCAGTGACTTCCAGCCCAAAGTTCCCAAGTCCTTCCACTATCCTTCCCAAACACGATCAGGTCTGTTACAGTAATACCCCTTGATGCTGGTACCAATTTCCATCTTAGTTAGGGTTTCTATTGCTGTGATGAAACACCATGCCCAAAGGCAAACTGGGAAGGAAAGGGTTTATTTGACTTGTACTTCCACACCATAGTTCATCATTGAAGGCTGTCAGGACAGGGAATTAAACAGGGTAGGAATCTGGAGGCAGGAGCAGATGTAGAAGCCATGAAGGGATGCTGGCTTGCTCCCCATTGCTTGCTCAGCACCCCCCCTCGACTATTTGCCCAGAGATAGCACCACCCAGAATGAACCAGGCCCTCCCATAACAAGCACTAATTAAGACAATGCCCTACGGGCTTGCCTACAGCCCAGTCTTACGGAGGTGTTTTCTCAACTGAGGCTCCCTCTTCTCCAATGACTCTAGCTTGTGTCGAGCTAACACGAGACTAGCCAGCACAACTGACTCCTTGTCAACTTGAAACACAAACACAGCCCTATTAAGTCACAATCTTTCCTTTCTTACTCATCCCTAAGATCTCACACTAAAATCATAAATAACTTTAGAAGTCCCCCAGTCTTTACAAATTCAAACACATTAAAAGTTCAGTTTCTTTAAAAATCCAAAATCTTTTCAAATTCAAAGCCTCTCAACTGTGGGCTCCTGTAAAAAAAAAAAAAGAAAAAGAAAAAGAAAAAGAAAGGAAGACTTCCTTACTTCAAGAGGGAAGAACCAGGGCACAGTCACAACCAAAATCAAAGCAAAACCAAACTCCAACTGTGTAAATAACTCAGTATCTAATGTCTGGCTCCTCCAAAGGGCTTGGGTCACTTCTCTGGCTCCACCCTCTGGCGCTGCACACACAAATTACCTCCTCGATCTGCTGTCCTTGTTGGTCGTTCCAGTGATACTGGCATCTCCAAAGTGCTGGGGTGTTCTGCTGCGACTGTAATGCATTTTCACCAATAGCCTCTCCCGGGTTCTCTTCAGGGATTAGCCCTGGCACACAGTGCCAAGCCTCAGCTGCTTTCCATGACCCCTTATGCCTTCGAGACCAGTACCACCTGAGAGACGCTAAGACTACCAAGTTCAGTTGCCAACAGGAAGTACAACCTTGGCCGCCTCTGGAACACAGCGTCTGTATGCTGTTCTTTGTGATTCAGGGCGTCATTCCCAGTGTAATAATATGGATATATTCACAGAACCAATATTTCCAACATCATTAGAGCCATTCAATTTATTTATTTATATTAGAAGGTGGGTTCTGGGGCTTGAACTAAGGTCCCCTCTAGGGGTTGGATTCAGTTCTTATGATTGAAAATACTTCAACAACTGAGCCATCTCCCCAGCCAGCCACCGCGGGAACTTTCTGAGGGAACCCCCTGTTGCAAAATTCCCTGGTTAAGAGGCATATCAGGGAGCAGCACAGGAAGGGCAGGCTCAGAGGGAGAGCCAATGGGCTGGGGAGCTGTCTTAGGGCTTTTTTTTCAGGTTGCCATAGTTTCAGATCAGTGTGTAGTGGAGAGTCTAGTGGAGTCCACTCAAGGAGGAAGTCCGTGTTTTGTCCTCGGCACTTTGGGGCCCAGTCTGTGATGGTGGGGTCCTGCTGGCATTGGAAGCCTAAGGACAAAGGTCACAGCTGGCCAAGTGCCTGGCTTCAGACTGCTCCTGACTGTTCCCAGATCCTGGGGATAGCCTTCCTCATGTTCCTTGGTCATGGTCATTTCCAGAGGCCAGAACCCATTCTTCCAGAGGCTCTAAGCCTCAGCTTCCTGACTGGAGGGTCTAAAAGATGCCACACACTTCCCATGGCTGTCTCCGTTCCCTGCCCAGGTTCTGCGCTCACTGCTGGGCTGGCCCACCATTCCTGGGAAAGAGGAATTATGGCAGTTCTCAGGGGTACCTTGCTTCCTCCTTACTATGAGCAAGCAAAAATCAGAGGCAGCACTGTAGGCTACAAGCCCCGAGTCCACAGCACAGCCCTCAACCCATCATACCCATTGCACAGGTGGGGAGAACCCTAGGGCCAGAGAGACAATAAAATTTATAGTCACCCACAGACCTGAGGATAACCCTGGCCATGGGCTTGGCCCTTGGGGGAGCTGAGTCTCATCTTGTACATGACAGTCACTAAGATGTCCTCATTCCTGCACCCCATCAGCACCTAAGCCCCCCATCTGCAGATCTGTATTTGCCTGATCCTGGCTGCACACCTCACACCACCCTTTATTTTGCATCCTGTTTCTAACCAGTCAGTCTGGCCAGATAGGGGCTCCCTTATGTCCAGAACTGGGTGGTCCCTTCCTTCCCAAGACCTAAGTCTACATGAAACACCTGAGAGTTGAATTGAAGGTGGATGATCATTTTGCATTGCTGTGCCTTGTCATTTGACGGAGATTTTGGTGACTTCTGAAACAGAGAGAGCATCTTGGGTCCGCCTTTCTCTGGGAGACCTCCAAACTGGTCTTTGGTGGGGAGAGAAACAGCCCCATGTCCCCTTCCAAGTTGTTCTCTTGGTGCTTGCCTCTGGTGGCCAGCAGGTGGTGCTGTGGGCCCAGATGTGCAGGCCTCTGAGCATAGTTATACTCCGTGTCTGGTCTGCCCTTTGGGGTGGGTCCTTTAACTGTTGCCAGTTGATGACCCTTTTCCTATCATCTAGTGGGGAGGGACATTACTGAGGGCCCGAGTTCACAGTGTGCCCTTTGTCTCAGCTCTCTGCTGCCTTGAGAAATCACTCAGCTAGCTGCCTGGGCTTTCTTTTGTGTCCTGGACACTTTAGTTCCCAGCTATTTTGCGACCATCGCTGGACACAGCAGTCAGATCCCCTGTCTATCACACAACCATATGGAATAGGGACCCATGGCATGAGACGACATGCCAAAGTCAGGGTAAAATCTTAGGGGTGACCTCCAAGGTCTGGGGCGAGTGTACACCTAGCTGTGTTCCTAGCGTCCTGCCTGGGCCATCACCGTATCCTAGATAGATTGCTGCTCTGAGACCAGTTTAAGGCTGAGACCTTCTTCCTCCCTTACCACTTATATATATTTAGTGTTAGGGTACATTGTCCACCTATGGGCCTGGCCTGATGGGAGTGGACACACGACCAGGGAGCGTCAGGGTGAGAGAGTGCAGTGGGACCCACCCCCATCCCCGGCCCCTGAGGTTGGAGCCTGTCTTGGCCTCCGGTTCCCACCCTGCCTCTTCCTTGCCCTGCTTTCCCCAAGCCCCACCATCCTCTTCCTGCTTGAGGGCTCTCCCTTCTCCGTGCTTGCCCCTCCCAACTCTGCCTCTTCGCCCCTTTTACAATGCCTCTCTCGGCCGCTCTGTCAGCCCGTCTTTCTCTCTTTCACATCCCTGTCTCTCTTCCCCCCCCAACAGAATCAGAGTTAAGTGACAAAAGAAGAATGATCCCCTCCTGCCAGGGTTATTAAAATCATGTTCTGCAATTGAGCGGCCAGAAGAGCTCTGGCTAATGACGGATGATGAGGCCACAGCGTCCCCACAGCGGGAGGGAGCTACAAGCGGCTGCGGGATTACCACCAATTACTCTGCTTTCCCCTCCACATCATCCTTCTCCTGGCCCTGGCAGATAAAGTCTAACCCTTGGCAAGGATGCTGGAGCTGGAGTACCGGGATGAGCAGAGCTGCTGTGTGGCCCTGAGGGTGCCGGCACCTCTAGCATCTGTGGGGGTTATCTCATTTAATTAGGGCTCCACACAACAACCCTAGAGGCAGACGTTACTGAGTTCTGAGCTCTGGAGAGATCAGGGCTCAGAGAGGTTAGGTAAGCCACCCAAAGTCACATAGTCAGGAATGACACGTTTGGTACTTGGATCCCAGACTCCAACATGCTTTTACTGATTGGACAACTTTCCCTTCATGCAGGGAACATTGGGAAAGATTTCTGTTCTCTGGAAAACGGCGGCCATGGGCTGCATGATGCTGTGTATGTGTGTGTTTGTGCCTTCTTGTATAGCAGAAAGCATGCGTTGCCATGGGTGTAGACATCAGAGGAGAGTTAGGTGCCATCCCTAAGGTGTTGCCGTGGGTGTACACATCAGAGGTGAGTCTTAGGTGCCATTCATTCCTAAGGTGTTGCCGTGGGTGTACACGTCAGAGGTGAGTCTTAGGTGCCATTCCTAAGGTGCTGTTCACCTTGTCTTTTGAGAATCTCTGAAACCTGGGACTGACTCATTAGGTTAGACTGGTAGCCAGTGAATTCCAAGGATTTGCCTGTCTTCTTTAAAAAAGAAAATTACATTTATTTGTGTGTGAGTGGGTGCATGTGTGTGTATGCGCACAACACAAGACACACAGCGACCAGAGGACAGCTTCCTCTACCATGTGGGTCCAGGAGATGGAACTCAGATCATGAGGCTTGGCAGTAGGAACCTTTACTCTTGCAACCATCTCACTGGCTCCATCCGCCTGTCTTCCTGCTTCTCTTGGCAGTGGGGTTGCAGACGCATGTCACTGTGTCGGGTTGGGTTGGCCGTCTTAGATGGCTTCTGGGAATCACACCCCAGGGGCAAATACCTTACTGACAATGCTGTCTCCCCAGTTCTTCTGGTAGGCTTTGATTCTACAGGGTACCAGTGACAAGAAGCAACTCCCATACTGCTCTTCCAGAGCACCTGGGTTTGGGTCCCAGCACCCACAATAGGTGACTCCTAGCTGCCTCTCTAACTGACTCCAGGAAAATCCAAAACCTCTGGCCTTCTTGGGTATTGCACTCACAGGCCATAAACACATGTAAGCAACTACATTACAGGCAAGTGGAGCTGAGTCAGACATTTGAAAGCACTTCCCAAAGGAATGGGTTCTAAAAGAGGGCAATGAGAGCCCATGTTCACCTCCTTCGAGGGTCTTTTGAAAACAAAGTGGTCCCCTAGAAGTCTCCCTAAGGCAGGCAGGGTTCTGACGCTGGAAGCTGAGTGTCCTGGGTGTGTCTGTGGGATCAAGGAGTCTTGCTGAGGCTAACTCTGCTAACATCACCGTGAGGCTCTTTTGTTAGCCCAGGGCTGAGGCTAGATTGAGAAGCCAGGCCCTTCAGGTTAGAGGTGCTGCTCCTTGTGGGTGGAGACATGCTCACCACCAGGCTTTCCCACGGGCAGCTCTGTTCTGGCTTAACACTCGTTCCTCCTGTAGAGTGAGTCTCCCCATTTTCCCGGTGAGCCCTTGAGAAGAGACCGTGTCTGTCAAGGTCCCATTGGAAGATAAGACCCTGTGCCTTGACTTTGACCAGTCTCCTTCCATGCTACCCGGCTCTGAGGGAGTCACAGTGGGCTTCAGTGTCCTATGCTCCCATCCCCCCTATCCTGCTTCAACTCAACCCCTGATTCTGCAGCTGCCCGCCCTGGAGCTGGGGCTTGTCCTGGCACTGCTCAGGACGAATGAGTATCTCTTTCCCATCTGGATTCTATTACTTTTCAGTTTCTACTGGTCAAAAAGCACAAGATGAACGTCTGCAGGAAAAAAAAAATATAATCTTTGAGAAAATTGAAAATATATATCATTGTTTGGGGCTAGGGGCCCTTGGTCCCAGGAGAGTGGCTCACCCTGCTTCAACCTCAGCTTAGTGCCTGACCAGCCCTCCTTGGCACACAGTTGGTTGCCTGCCAGATTGCAGCCCCCCAGGCACCCTCAGGGGACCTCCCTCTCAGCCTGGGGGTCTCTGTTCAAAAACTGATCTCTAGAACGGGTGTGTGTTCCCGAAAGACAGGGTGGTGCTGGGGAGGGGAAGGGGGAATCTACACCTTTCCTGGGGGACAGCGTTCTTAAATATATTCAGGACCTCCAGCTAGAAGGAGTACCCATCCAGAAGAAGCAGCCCCCACCTTGGAGGTAGCATCCAAGGGGCAAGGGGCTTCATGATGTCAGAACTCTTCTGTGCGTTCCAAACACTTTCGGTCTCCTTTATCTCCAAGCCAACAGGTATCAAGGTGCCACCACCTGAATTCTCATGATGAGAGAACAGTCCCAGGCAGCTGAAGGCACACATCCAAGTTTACAGAATAGGGGGATGGGACCACCCCCAATCTGCAGCTGAATTTCAGGACGCGTTCGCCAACCACTGCGTTAAGTTTTCCTTCACAAAAAGAGAAGAGGGGGCCAAGGAAGGAGGGAGAGAGAATATCAACATGGGGGGTGATGATTCTAATCACGTCCCTCTTTGGGGCTGGGAAGAGTATACAGTGGGGGTGCCCTATGAGCCACGTGATTGCTCATGCACCCATCATCCACATCCACCCTCTCACGCTCCCTATCTGCCTATCTACCTACCCACTGACCTATCATCTATCTACGGTCTGTCTATCTATCATCCATCCATCCATCTACCCATCATCTCTTTATCACCTATTTCTCTCTATCAGTCCATCCATCAATCACCCGGCTGCCTAGCTGTCTGCTCATGTCTGTCATTTCTCATCTCTTATAAAGCGTGCAATCATGTGGTTGTGGGGCTGCTTCTAAGCACGCCTGTAAACATGCCATGCATTTCTGGATGTGAGTGACACGTGCCAGTACAGCTCTGGATGTCCAGACCCGAGTCGCCAGAGACCCCTCCCCCATACCCAGAAAAGCCACACAAAGGAGGGGAGGGAGAAGCCCAGGGCCCTGGTTCCCCATCGAGCCCCAGCGGAGAGTTAATTAAACCCCTTTGCCAACAAGTGTGGTAATTAGTGCTTAATGGTTCAGCTTCAGCTAGGCAGCTGAAGAGGCTCCTGCTGGTGTGAGTGTGTCTGTGCGTGTGAGTGTGTGGTATTGAACAGGTGGGGCTTTTGAGAGAACCCTATTCTTCTCAACATACCTATTCCTGATCTTTAGGGGCCCCCAGAAGCCGGGAGGGTGGTTCTCCATCATCCTGGCTTGACTCCGGCTCTGTAAGTGTGTGTAATCTGACCTTGCCGTTGAGTGCGTGTGTGTGTGTGTGCCTGTGTGAATGAGGAACACTGTGCACCTTGCTCTGCTTACAAATGACAAGTGTGTAAGGATAATATGGACAGTCCCCCTGGAGTTAGCAATGTGACGACCCCAAGGCATGGCTCATAGGTTGGTGTGCTGTGACACGTGCGTGGCTATGTGTGCCTGGGTGTCCTCCACGTGTGCCGAGGTGTACCTGAGTGTGGATTCGTGGCTGTGTGTGCCTGCGTGTGAAACAAAAGGCACGGAGCAGCTGGGCGGCTGACTTCGGGGCCTGACTGACATCCCTTGCAAATAAAGGTGACAAAGAAATATAGTCCTGGAATTGCTGTGGATGCTCCATCAAGCAGGCGACACAGAATAGGTGAAGTTGTAAAATGTTCCCTGGGGAGCAGCTGTGCTGAGTGACAGCCCGTGCTCTGCCTGGCACTCCCTAGCGAAGCCCTGGGGCTGAGATGCCCATCCTGGCAGACTCAGGAGCCCCATCTATAGCTCATTTGTAGGGCAAAGGGCAGAGGTCCATCTCCTTCCCTGCAGGGTTGTCTTAGTTTCTGTCTTCAGAATGGTGAGTGCCCAGCCTTCACTCCATACATCCAACCTTGGTCTCCTAAGGTCAGGGCCTGACTCCTGAGGAGAGAGTCCCGACCCTCTTTGGTTGTGGTTCCAGAGGACACAGCTGTACCCCCCTCTCCTAGTGGGCTGCTGTAGGTATGGGTGTTTGTTCTGAGGCTGGGATTCCCTCAGAGGAGTGTCAGGTGTTCCCTGGAGCCCAGGCACACCCAAGGACCCAGCATGTGGGTGCCTGTTCACTCGTGAAGTCTTTTCTTGTTATGCATACATTGATGTGTGTGCCAAGTTTGGAGGCTGTGCAGCAAAGAACACATGAGCTAAGACCTTGGGGACTTGGTTCCAACCTAGCAGTGACCTCAGTCAGGTATGGTAGCTGTCACAAAGCCAGACTGCTGTTGAGGCTTTGCTGGGGCTGCCTGAACTGGAAGGGACGCCTGCTTATTCAACAGCACAAGGCTGCTTTGCCAGGGGCCTCTGCTAACCCATTAGCCCAGAGAGGCTCACCTTATCAACTCCTTCCCCTGCCACCATGGCGGAGTGTGTGCTGTGGACAGAGACACAGGCTGGAATAACAAAGCCTGGCCCCGCGGTGAGACCTGGGGTGGTTATGGATTTGAAAAGCGGCTTGGGGCCACTTTGGTTGATTTATTTCATCTCCTTATTTTTTTTTTCCTATCCAGAGATGGGGTGTGTGTGGGTGGAGGGGGCAGCTGGTCTTCAAAGGTCACAGCAGACGGCTGGGATGGGAGGCGATGGGGGCGGGGCCTCTCTTTTCTTCGTGCCTCCAGTCTGGGTTCCCCCAATCTTCTGGCTACACTTCCGGCTCTCGCGCTGCTCTTCCTGGGACGGCCCCTGGTTCTCCCTGGGCGCTGGAGGTCACGTGTAAGAATGCACACAGAGAGGGACGTTCCTGTCACCTGTTGTGTGTCTCCACCCCAGGACAAAGCCCAATGGGCTGAGAAGTGCCTCCGTGGAGCCTGAAAGACCCTGAACCCTGTGGGTGGTTCTCCGTGACCTCCAGGAACCCGTGCACTGAAGCTGTTCTGTGAACACATCACAACCCCAGGATTCATGGGCCACAGCTGGGCTTCTAGTATTGCGCGCGTCACCGCAGGAGGTGAGCGTGGTGGCTGCTCAGCTGGTAGATTGTTCTGGGTGTCTTGGAGGGGGCTGTGGGTCAGCGAGACCCGGATGAGCCCCACTCAAGAGAAAGGTCTTCCCTTGTCTTCCTGAGGCCAGAGGTTGGCAAGGGGGAGCACGTAACTTCTGCTTTCCTTTAGGGGACACGAAGTTCAGCCTGATGTTCTGTGCGGGGAAACAAGTCCTTAGGCCTTTGGTGCTCCTTCCTGAAGGCTTGTCCTGAATCTTCCAATTCCTGAAGGCTCTTAGCTTATCCTCGAATCTTCTAAGTAGGCTACCAGTTGATTCCTGGGAGTCCTGAGGTCAATCTGAAAAGTTCCAACGTCTCGACGGATCCCATGAGCCCTGACTATTTCACCTTTCACAGACGTATTCTTGCTTACAGATGAGGTATAAGAATTAGTCCCTGTCTAGAGGCTCCGGCTTAACAAAAGCGCCCATCGAGGCCAATTTAATCAGAACAAAGGGAAGATGTCACTCAGACGTCTGATCATCCGATTGTTCAAAAGCGTTCCTGCTGGAAAGCAGATGCCCACGCCCAGGTCGCTGGTAATTTCATTTTTTGTATCAGACCATTGTACCATTGTATGGTGAATAATTACACACCTCAATCGTAAGCATGGTAGCTGGAACGGAGGTGGAGGTGCGTGCTGGAGGCGTGGTGTTCAGGGGCCAGAGCACGCGCTTTTGTTTTTTCCTGACGGAGAGGAGACCTCGGGGCGGTTACTTCGCTTCTCTGCTCCTCACTTCCCATGACTCGGTGGGAAGAAAGACACCCCGCTTCGCAGGGTTTTTGTGAGTAGGAAGTCACAGGATGCATGAAAGGGCACCAAGCTCGTTGCTGCCTAAAAAGTAGTCAGTAGGTTGTTAAATTCGGGTGTCTGAGGTGTGCACTGTGGACGTCTGGACATGTATGTTACAGGTATGTGCATATCACATGTACGTGTGTACATGCAATGGCTGCCGGTGTGTGATTGACTACTGTGAGTAAGTAATAAATACCCCAATATCCGTATGTTTGTCATGAATGTCTATATATATAATGGATACATGTGTTATATATGATGTGTGTCTGTGTGTGTGTGTCTGTGTGTGTATGTGAGAGAGAGAGACCGACCATAAATATTTATGTGGTGGATAGTCATGATTGCGTATGAAGGGTTTTATGTGTGTCAAGTTATTTATATATTGCCACATGACAAAAACACAAGAAATTTAATTGAGCTTCCTTTTTGGTGACATGGGAATTGAATCCAGGCGCTATGCCTACGCAATCTCTCTGTCTTTCAGTTACATCTCTAGCATTCTTTGACCTTAAAACAAATTTTAAAGCCAGGGTCTCTATAACTTTGCCCAGGCTGACCTTGGACTCGTGACTCTTGTATCAGCCACTCTACTGTATGAGATCACGAGCCTGAAAACACTGGACGTGGCTCTCTCTGTGAGATCTTACTGGCTTCTCTTTTCCATTCAGAGCCAGGCAGCCCTCGTTTGGTAGGACTGAGTGGGCATTCTACAGCAGAGAGGGCCCACAGAGGCAGGAACAGAACACAAATGCCAGGCTGTTCCCTTCAAAGTGTCCTTTCTCATAAAGACTAAAGCAGGGGCTCGTAGCTGGGGGGCAACACACTTCTTGGCCCATCTGGAGATTTGTCTGGCATCTCCCACTCTCCTGGGGCCTGAAACATTAGCACAAGGCACTCCAATTTGATTTGGTCTGTTGGGCCCAGTGTAGGAGCTCAGCCCAAACTGGTGGCTTCCTACAGACTTTACTTGGTAATTACAGAGTACAGGAAGCTAGCTCTGGCCGGGCCCTCTGAGCTCGGGTTCTATTGTTGTATATGTGACAAAGAGCCAACTTTTTTTTTTTTTTTTTGCCTACATTCTCATTTGTGAAATTGGAATATTTAATGAGTGCCCTACTATGTGCCAGGCTAATAAAGGTGCTCTCACCCTGGCTGGGCACCTACGGGGTTTGTGTTGAGATGCCCTCGCCACACAGGAGAGGCCACCGAGGATGTCTGTGTGCGCAGTATCATTTTCCGTGTCACAGCTGGGATGAAGGGACACACTCCTGTAGATGGACAGCTTCACACACCGGAGTGTGTACATGCACACACACATAGCCACATCTCTGCTGTCATACGTGTCACCTGTGACTCAAGCCAGTCCATGTTTTCCCACGTGTTCCCATATCCGGGTGTGCACATGTGCGTTCTGGCACAGGCGCTGTTCCATCCCCACACATCAAAGTTGATGCTTGCATACTTCTGTTGATGGGCTGCTCATCCTCACAGGGCAGGAAGTTCTTCCTGGGTGCTGGCCTCCCTCCCTCCTTCCGCCCTCTGCATCCTCACAGCAAACCCGCTCCCATCTTTAAATGCTTTCTCTTGGACTACAAAGCCACTGAGAATCGTTTTGTTTTGGTCACAGATTGGGGCCCAGTCAGTTCTTCAGCCTATACACACAAACATTGGGAGAAAATGTTAATCGTGTTATTATTTTTCTTCGTTTGAAAATGTAATACATGCCCATTAAAAACTTCAGGTAACACAAGGAAACAGAGGAAGGAAGTAAAACCTTTGCCACAGCAACCAGAGCCAACCAGTGCTAGCATCTGTTAATTTAATTTTTGAATAGACAAAATACATTCATAGGATTCAAAATTAAAAAATTATAAAGAGGTATTATTCAGGGAAAAATTTCCCTCCTGCATCTTAGGCTTCTAGTTTTCCTGCCCCTCCCTGTGGGATGAAAAAAATGTCATTAATTCCCTATGTATTTATTTTCAGATGCTTTATGTTTTATAAAGTTATTTTAAGATATTGTCAGGTTGGGGGCTGGAGAGATGGCTTAGCGGTTAAGAGCGTGTGCTGATAACTCTTGCAGAGGACCAGAGTTTGGTTCTCCTTTCTCATGTCAGGTGGCTCACAAACACCTGTCCCTCCAGCTCCAGGGCATCTGACTCTCTCTCCTCTTGGCCTCTTCATGTTCCTGTACTCATGCACACACGCGTGCGCCCACACCCACACACCCACACCGTACACACATAACAATAAAAATAATAAATTAAGCATTTAAAATAGATACCACAGGGCTATTTTGAGCTTCTCTCTCCCTCCCTCCCTCCTCTCTTCCTCCCTCCCTCCCTCCCTCTCTCCCTCCCTCCCTCTCTCTCTCTTCCCTTCTCTTTCTCTTTCCCTTCCCGTTTGCTCAGTTGCCTACGGTAGAACCTTTCCCCCACAGGTTTCAAGTCCAGCCACTTACCCTACTCTTACACTTGGACTTCTTGGTCAAAATGTTCTGCTTGAGGTTTTGGGTATCACTGGGCACTCTTCTGTGGGTCCATGGAGCTTGATGACATCCTGGCATCATCAAATATCTTTGTCACACACATTTGCCACATCTTCCACGGTGCTTCCCAGGAACCATTTAATCGACAGCTTCCACTCGCTGTGACAGTCCTGTTCCCCACCGACATTCCACAGAAAGGGAAGCACCTTGACAGCTCTGTGATGCAGGGTTCAGGGCCTCACCCTCTCAGGAGGCCGATGAGTGTGGACGTCGTGGGATAGGACAATATGTGTTGTGTGTGCATGCATATGCATATGTGTATATATACACATATGTATGTATGTATATGTGTGTATGTATATTGATACAGGATCCATGTAGCTCAGACTAGCCTAGATTCACTATATAGACCAGGTTAGCCTCAAACTTGTGACTATTTATCTTCCTGCCTCTGCCTCCTGAGAGCGCATATTTCAGGTGTGTCCCATCACGACAAGCCGAGTCCCTGGCTGCTCTGGTGGGGTTCCTTTCCCTGGAAATGTAACAAGGATCATGAAACAAGGGTTCCCCCCCTCCCACCACCACCAGGCACTGGGCTGAACTCTGTTCTGTTGTTTACTCTAGCCCATCACCTTATAAGGAATGTATGCTTACCAGGCTCAGTTTACATTGAGGAAAGGGGTTCAGAGAGGTGAAGGAACTGGCCCAAGACCACACAGGAATGGGAGGCTGAGCCTGGCCTCTGAGTTTCCCTAGCTGTCAGTGGGTTTATGACAGCGGAGTGATGGCAGAGTTCTGCCCGTGCTGGCCCCACGTTCCTGCCCCTGCATAGCCACTCTTCCACTGGGCCTGGTTGGCACAGAGCCCCAGGCCTCATGATGGAGAGTCTTCTCTTCATTGGGCTCCAAGGGGCATTGTTACCATGCTCCTCCTTGGAGAATTTCCTTTGCACACTCTTGAGGAAAGGTTTTGTTTTTTGTTTTTGTTTTCGAGACAGGGTTTCTCTGTAGTTTCGGAGCTCACACAGGGGCTACAATCGCTCCACTGTTGGTCTCCCAGGCTGCTCTGACACACCTGGCCAGGGGTTCACTGTCAGGCACATAATTGAATTCCTGAACATTAACAAGTCAATCATAGAACTGTAACGAGTCCTGAGTAATTTCACACGTGTGCGTTAATTAAATAGCTGTCCCGCTCTTAATCCACTGGAAGTTAATCATTGGGGAATTAGAAGGTGTCAGCCCGGAACTTCATTAAGGCAGGGTGGGTGGGAGTGGCCAGGGGAAGGCCTGGGAGGGAGTGAGGTTGGGCTCTCCATCAGAATGCTTAGGGGCTGGTCCATGGCGGGCAAAGAGGGATCTGCAGGCCAGGGTCCTAGTTCCTGTGGGCTTCAAGGTCAAGGGTATCCCTCTTCTTAGTTTTTGCCAGTCCTACAGTCTGAAGGAGAACTCCTACTCACCCTACTACATCCCAGGCCGCCTGCCCATCCCTGCTTCAGCTTTACTGTCTCTGTCTCCTAAGTGCTGTGATTAAAGATAGGTGCCACCACACCTGGGTCCTTGCAAAAAATTTTTTCTTTACATATTTTGTTAATTTTTTACTTTAAAAATTTTCACACAATACATTTTGGTCATATTCTTTGTCCCTCCCCCATGTCCTTCCTGAACAGTGTTGTTTTGATCTGCAGCTTGGTTGTGTTTTGCAGCTGTGCAGGACAGAATACCTGCTCATAGTGATGTGTTATATGGTTGGCGTGGTCCTGGAGCATCAGTTCTCAACCTGGGGGTCACTTGAGACCGCTGGAAATCACAGACATTTTTTTTTTTTTGTTTTGTTTTACAAGACAGGGTTTCTCTGTCTGTGGCTTTGGAGCCTGTCCTGGAACTAGCTCTGTAGACCAGGCTGGTCTCGAATTCACAGAGATCCGCCTGCCTCTGCCTCCCGAGTGCTGGGATTAAAGACGTGCGTCACCATCGCCCGGCTACAGACCGGATTCATAAGAGTAGACCATTTCAGTGATGGAGTAGCAACAAAAATAATTACATGGCTGGGGGTCGGTACAACATGAGGAGCCGTATTAAAAGGTCGCAGCATCAGGAAAGCTGAGAACCACTGCTCTAGAAATCTAATCACCAGGGAATCTTAAATCTAAGCCAATGTTTCCACTGGCGCTAACAGCTGCAAAGCCCGGTGTCCCAGACCAAGGGGGGGGGAAGGGGGAGTATGGGATGGACGCTCTTGTCCTCTCCCCTCTAAGGTTAAAAATGTGTTGTTTACTTATTTTTGTGTGTACGCATAGGTGTTTTCATGTTATGGCATGAGTGTTTGTTTTTCTGTGTGTGTGGTTGTACTCATGCTAAGGGCACGTGTGTGTATGTGCACTCGTGCTAGGGCATGTGGGTAGAGGACATTTACATGTCATGTTATGGCACAAGAGTTTATCTGTGTACACATCTGTGTACGCATGTGTGTGTGGTTGTACTCATGCTAAGAGCACGTGTGTGTGTGTGTATGTGCACCCATGCTAGGGCATGTGGGTAGAGGACATTTACACGTCATGTTACGGCAAGAGTGTTCGTTTTTCTGTGTACACGTGTGTGTGGGGTGAGCTCATGCTAAGGGCACAAGCGTGGGTAGAGGACAATTTACAGGGGTCTTCTTTTCCCTTCCACCGTGCGGGTCCAGAGGATGGAACTCAAGTCGTCAGGTTTGGCATAAAAGAACTTTATCTGCTGAGCCGTCTTGCTGGTTTCCCTTTTGTTTTCCTTGGGCCTTAACCTGACCGGATGTGTCCACCCACACTAGGGATGGCAGCTGGCTTTTCTCTCTGTGACCCTCTCAAGTAGATGTTTGGTTTTCACCTCATTTCCTGCCATACAGTTCTTAAGTTCCTTGGTATCGTTGAAGTGATCAATGTCTATTTGTGGGTAATGACGTGTCTGGTGCTACGTTCCCCGCCCCCCCTCCAGAATGGTGATTGGTTACCAGGGCAACCAACTATGTGACTGAAGGATTGGTGCCATGCCTAGGCCTTCAGGGAGAAGAGAAGGCCAATGGTTTGATCAATAATGTCCATACAGCAAATTCTCCATAGAACCTCAAGGCCCAGGGAATAGGAGCCCTGGGGGCCCCAGACATACTGAGTGGAGTACAGCTGGGAGGGCAGGGATACGTGCGTAGTCCCTCACTCCTTGCATGTCATTCATCTGGCTGCTTCTCTGTAACTTTCCTAATATCCTCTATGATAAATGGGCAAACCTAAATCAACTATTTCCCCGAGTTCCGGGAGCTGGTCTAGTAAATTAATCAAACCTCAGGAAGGGGTCGTGGAAACCCTGATTTATAGCTGGCTGATCAGAAGCACGGGCTACAATCAGGGGATTGCAATAGGTATCTGAAGTGGGGGCCGCTTTATGGAATTGGACTCCCCCACCTGGAGGGTCTGAGCTGCTTCTCAGGGAGTGCATCTCAGACCCGGGTCACAGTTGGAGGACTGTGGGGCGGTATATTCATGGGACAAAGTGACCGCTTTTCCTTCCCAAATCGTGGTGGATTAGGTTTCCTTTTGCGCAGGTTAGGTTTTTGTCAACTTGATACAAACTAGAGTCGTCTGCGGAAGAGGAACCTCAATTGAGAAAAGGCTCCTTTAGAACGCCTGAAGGTAAAGTCTTTGGGGCGTATTTTTTTTTTTTTTATTAATAACCAAGTCATGAGGGGCAAGTCAGCAAACTGCTTCCATTTCTGCCTCCAAGCTGCTGCCTTGAGTTTCTGCCCTGACTTCTCTTCATGCTGGACTGTGACCAGAAAGTGCAAGGCGAATAAACCATGTTCATGGCAGCAGTAGAAAAAAAACAAAAGGAAATCAAAAAGCTGGAAACTCCCCATCCACCAAAAACAAACAAACAAAACCAAAAATCAAACAAAATCAGCACACACACACACACACACACACACACACCCCTCCCAAAAAAACCCCAAACCAACCAACCAACCAACCAACCAACCAACCAACCAACTAACCAACCAACCAAACAACAACCAAAAAACCCTTGGGCATTCCTCCCCCCTCCATGATTCTCTAGAAAAGTCCACAAGGGTGTCTAAACCACTGAATGGAGCTAGTGATTGATCCAGTAGAAGCCCAGTGGAGCAGAAGAACCAGGGCCTCCTTGGCATCCTGTGAGACTCTTGCTGACAGTGTCCACCAGGACAAGGTGATCGAAGTCACTGGTGGTTCTTGGGCTACAGCAGCCTGCATTGCTAATGGGTTTTATTTTCCCTTCCCCTGGGGATAAAATTAGGGTATTTTTTTTCAGGCCATAGGCGAGCTCTGGCCTCCTGTGCTGACCCACACAAGCTGACGCTAGATGGAACTCTTCACTAGACAGTGGTCAAAGCTCTTTTTGTTTGCAATCTCCTTTATGACGCGGTTCACAGGCTTAGCACTCGAAGCTCTCTGTCATCCACGTATTTAGAGCTCTCCCTGCTGGGACCAAGTCACTTGAAAATTGCAAACCCGAGTCACAGCATGAGCTGGGATGACTTCTCAGGCGCCTCACAATCTAGTTCTCTCAGACGGTGCCTTTCCACTCCATCCTGGGGTTTGCCAGGGCTTTCTGGCTTAGTGGTCTCCTCTGGGCCTCCCAGGACCTCTGTGGGAACATGTTACTGCCACCTTATTTTCAGACCTCCCACTAACCCTGCCCCAGTGCTGATTCTGAGCTGCAAGGATGAGGGGATGCTGTCTCCTTCAGTTGGGCTTTCTAGATATTGGCAGACATGTTCCTCTATTTCCCACCCAGGAGTTGAGGCCATTTTTTCACTAATATAGCCCACTGCTATGAAAAGCAAATACCTCATTTAGAAAGCTTTCCCCACTAGGCAGGCTCTGAAGCATGGTCTGGATTCATGTTGGAATTTGGTTTGTCTGAAGAGATGACTTTCATGTGTAGTTGGCATTTTCTTTGGGCCGCCAATCAGCTCCCAAATAAAGACAAAAGCATAACCTCTTTCCTAACACAATACATTTTCTGAATTTCATTTTAAAGTTAAGACATCCTGATGTGGGATTCCCTTCTGTATGTTGTGAATATCATTGGTTAATAAAGGAACTGCTTTGGGCCTATGCCAGAGCTATAGGGGAGCAGAGCTAGGTGGGGAGGACTAAATGCTGGGAAAAAGAAGGGAGGAGTCAGAGGCCTTGGAGCTGCTGGAGATAGATGCTGGGAACTTTACCCGGTAAGGTAAGGCCATATGGTGATAAACAGATTAATAAAAATGGGTTAAATTAATATAAGAGTTAGCCAATAAGAAGCTAAAGCTAGCCAGGCGATAGTGGCGCACGCCTTTAATCCCAGCACTCGGGAGGCAGAGGCAGGCGGATCTCTGTGAGTTCGAGACCAGCCTGGTCTACAGAGCTAGTTCCAGGACAGGCTCCAAAGCCACAGAGAAACCCTGTCTCGAAANAAAAAAAAAAAAAAAAAAAAAAAAAAAAAAAAAAAAAGCTAAAGCTAATGGACCAAGGAGTGATTTAATTAATACAGTTTCTGTGTGATTATTTCAGGTTTAAGCTAGCAGGGCAGCTGGGAACCAACAAGTGGCCTCCTCCAGCAACATCCCTAAAGTATTTAGGCTTAATTCAGGTTTAATTCAGCAATTTCTTTTTATAATCCCATGTCTCTGAATAGCTGCCATTCACTCAGCATTCAAAAGATTCAAAGTCAACAAAATACCATATAGTATCCAGACTCCCTGTGTATTTTCAATCTTTACATGGCTTATCTTTTTTTTATATTATTTTGCTCTTTCTTAAAAGATTTTATTATTTTTAAATTATCTTTTTTCCTATGACTACCTATACCTATTTTCTTTTCTTTCTAAGTACCTATGCACACTGTAATCTATTTAAAGGGTTTTTTGGTCTGGACCTGGATTACTGTGCACCTATAGCGTTCTCTGACTATGTGAGCCAAGCCTTAAACTGCTAAGGAGCAACTGGACCCTCTGCTGTGTGCTGTGTTGCTCTGGTGGTTGACTCCTGGCATACGCCTTTAATCCCAACATTTGGGAGGCAGAGGCAGGTGGATCTCCATGCGTTTGAGGCCAGCCCCTGATTGAGTGAGTTCCAGGACAGACTTCAAGGCGACACAGAAAAACCCTTTCTTGAAAACCAATAAAAAAAAAAGGAAAAAGAAATAGGTCTTCCCATTTCAAATGATTTTAATTAAGGAAAAAATTACTTACAGGTGTGCCCAGTCATTTGAGTTTTAGTTAATCCTAGAAGTAGTCAAGTTGACAGCCAAGAAAAGTCACCACACCTGGCTTCCTGCCACCACAGCTGGGTCATTCCTGCCATTATACCTTTAACACCATGATGGACAGCACCCTCAACTATGAGCTGAGAGAAATCTTTTCTCTTTCAAAATGATTTTTGCCAGGAATTTGGTCCTGCAATGAGAAAAGTAGAGAATGTAGCTAGATTCCACATGTGAGGTTTTATGGCTGTTTTTTTCAGGCTCGCGAGTTTTATGTCAATTTGACACAAGCTAAGTCATCCAGAGTAGGGAGCCTCCATTGAGAAAATGCCCCATAAGATCTGGCTGTAGGCAAGCCTGTAGGGCGTTTTCTTAATTAGGGACTGATGTGGGAGGGCCCAGCTCCTTGTGTGTGGTGCTATCTCTGGGAGGGTGGCCCTGAGTTATATAAAAGGCAGGCTGAGCAAGCCATAAGGAACAAGCCAGTAAGCAGCACTCCTCCATGGCCTCTGCATCAGCTCCTGCCTCCGGGTTACTGCCCTCACTGCTTTTGACGATAAACTGTTATATGGAATTGTGAGCGAAATTAACTCTTTCCTACCCATCTTTCTTTTTTTCATGGTGTTTCATCACAGCAACAGTAACCCAAAGTAGGATATGTGGAGAAACACCACCATGTTTGTTTGAGTCTGGCTTATTTTGTTCAACATGGTGCTCTCTAATTTCATTCATTTTCCCATTAAAGACATAATTTTGTTCATCTTTATGGTTGATGTGGTATGAAAAAAACTGGCTCCCGAAGGGAGTGGCACTATTAGGAGGTATGGCCTTGTTGAAGTAGGTGTGACTTTTGTTGGAGGAAGTGTGTCACTGTGGAGGCAGGCTTTGAAGTTCTTTTGCTCAAGCTTCACTCAGCATGGCACTCAGTCTACTTCTGTTGCCTGCATATCAACATGTAGCAGCTCCTTCTCCAGCACCATGTCTGCCTGCATGCTGCTATGCTCTCCACTATGATAACGGACTAACTTTCTGAAACTGTAAGCCACCACCTCAAGGAAATGTTTTCATTTATAAGCATTGCATAGTCATGGTGTCTCTTCACAGCAGTAGAAACCCTAAGATAGCTAGATAACATTTCACTGTGAATATGAACCACAGTTTCCCTTCTTGCTTTCCTTACTTTTTTTCCCCCTAGTGGGATGGGGTTTTGAACTCAGGCCAGTCTCAAACACACTATATCATCCAGGCTGGCCTTGAACTCCTGATCTTCCTGCCTTACCCTCTCCAGAGCTGAGCTTAGCATCATGTTCTGATACTCCTTTAGCATGCTGTCTCCATTCCTTTGGTATGTGGACTTAGCACCTGCTTTGGTCATGGTCACTATTGTCATAGTAGTTGCCAGAACAGTTACTGGCATTGCTACAAATGTTTACTGAGCTCTTAGAGACCAAGCATGTGGCGCTCTATACAGGTGTGGGGTTTTAAGCATCACATAAAACCTACCAGTGGCTCCTTGGCTATGCTGCAAAGCTTTGGAGGTCCCGGGCTCCAGAAAATACGGCTATATGTGGGAAGGTCTCTCTGAAGCTTGTGTCCTCTCTCTTGGAGGCAGAACATCTTTTTCTAAGCAAGACTGACTCTGCCACTTGGACCAGACGTAAATCTTTGCTGTGTCATACCACTGAGACTTGGGGGTTAATTTGTTGCTGTGGGATGGCTCAGCCTTCCTGACCTATTTCCCATACCCTCCATGTTTGTGGTCCACATCTCTTGCGCCACGAGTGGGAGTATAAATTGGTACAGCCATCCCGGGAGACGCTGTGGCCATATGCATAGATGGAAAGCCCTAAATAAGTGTATTGTCTTTGACTCAGAAATTCCACTTCTAGAGATTTATCCTAAGGAAATAATTGGACAAGTTCAAGAAGTTGTCTGTATAAGGAGGATATTCATCACAGAAAATGGTGAGAAATTGGATCAGCCTAAATATCCCCCAACAGCAAATTGGTTAAATAAATTGTGATTCTGCTCTACAATGGAATAGTCGCCGCTGCCTGTGATACATATTTATTGACACGGAGAGAGTCACACTCCATTGCGGTGCCGCGGATGCATAATGTGAGCCCATCTTTGTTAAAAAAAAAATTTGCATGAAGACAGTCTGGCTGCCTGTCAGCGAATGCTTAACAATGCCAATTTCAGAGTGCGGAAGTGCAGGTGATTTTACATTGATTGTTTTTTATTTTGCCTCTTTCTATTAATTTTTTTCCTTCAGTGATTTTTGTATCATGTGTATAATTAAAAATGAAACGGGAGGGAAAGAAAGGGCCGTGATCTCGGACAAATGAACCTCTGAGGTTCAGCTAGATCGCGGGTCCTGGTGTACCTGGTGCCTTCATGGTGCTCCAAACTTAAAGCCGTTGTGACCAGTGGACTAGGAGCACTAGAGGCTGATTGGGGGGGGGATCATTCATTAACCCCACCATACAGCCGCTCTTTCAGTCAATTTGTTCTGAAATTTTCTGTGCGCTTGGCCATGTACTGGAGAAACAGGAACGATGAGAAACACAGCAGACACGTCGACGTCTTACGGTGTCAGAGAGCAGCATACTCGCTTCTTGTTTATTAACTAATTAGCACACAGGACCATTTGGACCATTTTCGGCCTGGTTTTGTAAATTCTGAACTGAGGAGTAGAGAGACCAGGTGACTCACCTTAAAGCCCTGGGAGGAGGTCAGGTGACCCACCTGAAGCCAGAAGGCTGAACCAGGCATCAGCATTCTTAGCTGCTGAATTAGATGCATCTCCTTTCCCCGCTCTCGAGACAGGGTTTCTCTGTAGCTTTGGTTCCTGTCCTGGAACTCATTCTGTAGACCAGGCTGACTTCGAACTCACAGAGATCTGCCTGCCTCTGCCTCCCAAGTGCTGGGATTAAAGGCGTGCGCCACCACCGTTCGGTTTATGTACATCTCTTGAGAATGACAAGAGGTGGGTTCCATTCTGCCCTGGGGTCCTTGCCTGTTTCTTGGAAGAGTGGAGCTAAGCCCCCGTTGATAGAGAGGCTCAACAGCTGGGCTGGAGGTCTCAGAGCAATCAAAGCAGCAAGCAAGGCGCTAGCAGACAATGGAGAGTGTTTATGAGGAGGCCCTTGGCTGGGCAGTGGAGGCAGGGACTGCTCTGCTCTGGATCTCAGAGCCCAGTCCCGGTTCACAGGATGCCTGGGCTCCTGGTCCTCCTAGAGGCTGGGGTCCCCGTGGACTGTGCTCACTGTGAGCATGTGCTAGGTGAAACATCATGCATTATGTCGTTCAATCCCGGGACAATTCTCTGAAATAAACACTATTGCACAGACAGGAAACTGAGGCTGAGGTTATGGCTCAGTTGGTAGAGTGCTTGCCTACAAGCAGGAAGTACAAAGTCCTGGGTCTGAGCCCTAGCACCAGGGATGGTGGTGCAGTTCTCTAATCTAAGCACTTGGGAGGTAGAGACGGGGAAAGGGAAGTTCAAAGCCATCCTCAGCTACATTGTGAGATTGTTTTTAAAAAGTCTTGGTGAGGTCAAGTGACCTATTTAGCATTTTATATCTCACAAGAAGGAAGCCTAGATTCAGAGGATCCAGAATAGTGTCCTCAAGTAGACTTTTTTTTTTTGAAGATTTATTTATTTATTATGTATACAGTGTTCTGTCTGCGTATATGCCTGCAGGCCAGAAGAGGGCACCAGATCTCATTATAGATGGTTGTGAGCCACCATGTGGTTGCTGGGATTTGAACTCAGGACCTCTGGAAGAGCAGTCAGTGCTCTTAACCTCTGAGACATCTCTCCAGCCCCCCAGGTAGACTTCTAACCACTTCACTAACATTCCTTGGGGGGGGTGCTCCTCCAGTTTAACATCCCCCCCCCCCAGGCGGCTCCTAGAGATCCCTGGGAGCTGGGGGACTGGTTTCTGGTCATTGATTCTGTAGCTGCCAGGGCTTGTGTGACACTGTCCCATCAGAACAGAAACAAGTGAAAACTAGAGGCCTCCGGGGCCACATGGTGATCCACAAGGTTGTCCAGTATCTCATTCCCTGGGGGTAGGAATATGGATGGATATAGGACAGCCCAGTCCTTGGGCGGCACCCTAAGTTATAGCCTCTGTGTCCAGTTTGCCTGGGCGTGTGGACCACAATCTCCTCCAGTTTGATTAATTTGTTAGTGTGGGTGACAGAACTCAGGGAAATGTTACACAGAAAACAGGTGGACAGCCAGATGGGTAGGGACAGGTCTGTCCATGGGTCAGGAGCATGGCACTTTATGTCCTCTTTAGGAGTGCCACCCTCCAAGTTCAGCTTTCCAGAACAGACAGGACCCTATCCTTCAGGGCCCCCCCCCCCCCCAGAGGCTACCTTATGCAGATGAGAGTGGAAATCACTGGCCATTCTGTGTGGACTCTCCTGCAGTCTTTATCTCTCCTGGGCGCACAAGGCTGAAAGCCATGCCTTAGTCTTTCTGGTGGCGCAGCCCCCATCCGAAACTATGTATGGCCACCAGTTGCCAGCCCTCTCGGCATATGATCCGAATGCTGGGACCCCCCCCCCCCCGCCATATCCCAGTTCATATGTTGAGATCTGCAGCCCAAGATGGTGGTATTAAAAGGTGGGGCATTCCGGAAGCGCTAAGCAGGAGGACTCTGCCCTCATCACTGGTGTTAGTACCCGGATACAGGAAGCAAACGATGCTGCCTGGTCCCTTCTGCCACTCCAGTCATGTGAAGATGCATAGCCCTGAGACACCATCTATGGAGTCTTACTGGCATCTTGATCTTGGGATTTCCAGTCTCTAGAACTTCAAGAAATATAATTCTTTCACTTGTAAATTGGCCAGTCTAAGGTCTTTTGTTATAGCCGTGCAAATGAACCGAGACAGTACACAAAAGACTTGTTATTCCAGAGATTCAAAGTGCTTTAGGAACTGTGTGCCCGAATATGGGATCCAAGACCTAATCTAATAAAGCTTTCACAATCTCACACCTTCCTTAAGTGTTTGCTAAAAGTCCCCAGGGAAGCCATCTGATTCTGAAGTTATCTTTGTGGGGAGGCTTTTTAACCTCAAATTCAACTGGCTATATTGATATTTTTTTAATATCTGTAGAATTTTTTTAAAAATATTTATTTATTATGTATACAATATTCTGCTGTGTGTATGCCTGCAGGCCAGAAGAGGGCACCAGACCCCATTACAGATGGTTGTGAGCCACCATGTGGTTGCTGGGAATTGAACTCAGGACCTTTGGAAGAGCAGGCAATGCTCTTAACCTCTGAGCCGTCTCTCTAGCCCTATCTGTAGAATCTTGGGCAGAGGAGATGGCTCACTGGGTGCAAGGGCTTGCTGCTCAGGCCTGATGACCCGAGTTTGAATCCCTGGAGCCCACATAGAAATCTGGATGCAGTGGTGAGCATCTATAATCTTCAGTACTAGTTTTTTTTTAAGTTACTTTTTTAAATATTTATTTATTTATTTATTTATTTATTATGTATACAATATTGTGTTCGCATGTATGCCTGAAAGCCAGAAGAGGGCACCAGACCTCATTACAGATGGTTGTGAGCCACCATGTGGTTGCTGGGAATTGAACTCAGGACCTTTGGAAGAGCAGGCAATGCTCTTAACC
>NW_026067894.1:15420589-15427161 GCF_014885135.2 Alexandromys fortis
TATATATAATTTTTTTTTCAATTTCTGTATTTGCATGTGTGTTGCTGTGTTTATGTGTCTATGGGGGCAAGAAGAGGGTCTCAGGCCCAGTGTTCTCTAAAGGAACAGAGCTGATAGAATGAACGTACATATTAAAAGAGGTTTTATTAGACTGACTTACAGGATGTAGTCCAGGTTGTCCAACAACGGTCTCACAATGGAAAAGCTGAAATCCAGCATTCCTTCAGTCCGTGAGGCTGGGTGTCTCAGCAGTCCTTCCAGTGCTGGAGTCTGGGGGGCTTCCTGGAGAGCTTCGGGTCGTCATTCCGCATTGAAATCCCGAGGTCAGATTTCATACCGCCCACAACGAGAGGCTAGATAAACTTGCGGTGACAGTGAGGGCCAGCAGGCAGAAGGCAGAGCTTCCTTCGCCTTGTCCTTTCATATGGGCTGCCACCAGAAGGTGTGGCTCAGACTTAGGGTGGGCCTTCCTTTGATTCCAGAGGTGGCTGACAAGCAAGGTTAGCTAACACAGGTCCCCTGCAGCAGGCAGTTGTGAGCCATGATGTGAGTGGCTGGAAACCAAACTCAGGTCCTCTGCAGCATCAACAAGTCCCTTTACAACTAAGGCGTCACTCCAGCCCGTTTTTTCCTCATTGAGTAAGGCAGAAGCTGCGGCCATGAGGGCTGGGTTTTTAATATTCTCTTGGCAATCTCATGGCGGCACCCCTGTGATTTTGAGTTCTCATTTTCATTCACCTCAAAATACCTTGTGATTTCTTCTTTGACTTGCAGGTTATAAAAAGTATTAAAGGTGCACGCCTTTAATCCCAGCACTTGGGAGGCAGAGGCAGGTGGATCTCTGTGAATTTGAGGCCAGCCTGGTCTACAAGAGCAAGTTCTAGGACAGGCTCCAAAGCTACAGAGAAACTCTTTCTCAAAACAAACAAACAAACAAACAAACAACAAAAAAGTATGACCTCTCTCTCTCTCTCTCTCTCTCTCTCTCTCTCTCTCTCTCTCTCTCTCTCTCTCTGTGAATGCATGTGTGTGCGTGTGTGTGTATTTATGCAGGCACACACATGCCACACCGTCCATGCAGATGACAGCAGACAACCTCGGCTGTCCACCCTTGCCTTCTACGTTGTTTGAGGCATTGTCTCTCTTGTATACTGCTGCATGTGTCCAGCTAGCTGGCCCATGAGCTTCCAAGGAGTGTCCCATCTAGGGCATGCTGGAAATGCAGGTGCATGAATCACTGTCTCTGGCTTTTACCTGGGTTCTGGGAACTGGGGCTATCAGGCTTGCATGGCAAGTGCTACTGGGCCATCTCTCCACCTTAGTTTTTGAGATAGGGCCTCCCAGTGAGCCTAATACCCACTGATTTGACTAAACTGGCTAGCCAGCAGGCCTCAGGGGTCCCTGTTTCCACTCACCAACTATTGGGGTTACAGACATGGACTGCCGAGCCCTGCTTTCGATGTAGGTGCCAGGGATCCGAACTCGGGTCCTCATGCTTGCGCTGCAAGCACTTTGCAGACTAAACCGTTTTCCTAGCTCGTGATCTACTTTAAAATTTTCCATGCATACTTGAAAAGAATATGTATTCGAGTGTTGGATGGCATGTTCTGAAAGAGCAATTAGAGCAAGCTGTTTTATGGTGTTGCTCGAATCTTCCGCATCTTTAGTGATTTTCTGCCTGCCTGTTTTTAGCAGTTGTTGAGAGGTAGGTATGGAGAGCTCCAGCTGTAATTGTGGACCCGTCTGTCTCTTCTTGCCATTCTATTTTTGCATCGTGTATTTGGAAGCTTTGCAATGAGATGCACAAACAGTTTGCATTGTTCTGTTTTCTGATTAATTGGTCCCTGGTCATTAGACTCAGCAATATTACTATGATCTGAAATATATTTTGTCTGATGTCAGTGTAGTTACTCCAGCTTCTCTTTTTTAAAAAAAGACAGGGTCTCATGTATCTCAGGCTGACCTTAAACTTGGCATTTAGTTGAGGATAATCTTGTACTTCTTTCTCCTGCTCCCACTACCCAGGTTTTTTGATGACAGACATTCACACCTGGCTCAGTTTTTGTTTGTTTAGCCTTAGGAAGATATGCCTTTTTGCATTCTTTATTCTTTTCTTTTTGGGCACAGGGTCTTCCTATGTAGTCCTGGCTAGCCTGTACTCTTTCTGTAGACCAGTCTGGTCTTGAACTCACTTTCCTTTGCCTCTCCAATGCTGGGATTAAAGGTGTGAGCTACCACACAAATTACATTCTCTTATTCTTAATCTATTATAACTACTTTTTTTGGAGACAGGGTCTTGGCTATACTGGAATGAGCTATGTAGACCAGGCTGGCCTTGAGCTCAGAGAAATCCTCCTGCATCTGCCTCCTGAATGCTAGGATTTAAAGGTGTACACCATGATGCCTGGTTTAATATTCTTTTAGAAGCAACATATAGTTGAGCCTTGCTTTTAAAAAAGATTTATTTCCTTTTATTTTGTATATTTGTGTGTGCCTGTATGAATTTACATGCACCATGTGTGTGCAGGAGACCTCTGAGGCCCAATGAAGGTGTTGGATCCCCTGGAAACCGGAGTTATATGTGGTTGTGACAAGCTATGTGAGTACTGGGGACCAAGTGGTCCAAATATGAGCATATGGGGGAATTGAAACAACTATCAAGGCTCAGCCAGTGGTAGAGTGTAACTTCCTCAAGGGCAGAGATTTGCTGGGCCGCTTGTTTCTAGAACAATGTTGGCACATAGTAGGTACTCAATGAAACAAGTGAATAAATGAACATTTTGGGGACATTAGGTAAATCCACTTGCTGCATGACCCTGACCAGCTGACACCCCAGGAGGCATCCTTATTGGGCTCTGTCCTTTCTGCCCATTTCTAGGCTGGAGAGGGCAGGGTCTGGATGGAAGAACGATTGGAGTGCCAGACTTAGGTTTGGCACAGTCACCACCAGAGGGCGCCCAATGCTCACACTATGGACCGGGGCTTTGCAGGCACGCCAGTGGTACAGAGGCCCAGGATGCAGGTGATGCAGAGTCCTGTTCCTCCTCCTCCCCTCAGGTTTCCCACTTAGAGACAGCCCTGGGGGAAATTTCCCAGGTAAGGGAAGAAATGGGTCCATTAGGGTAGGAACTGTTCTAGACGCTCCATGACCTCCTATGTGTCCTAGAACCCAAACCTCATCATGTCCTTGGACACGACAAGGACATCCCTGGCATTATGGAGCTGGGCCTTCTTTATCTCAGGAACCCAGCCCAGCATCCTGCACCCTTAGGGCCCTTCCTCAGGTCCAGGAAGACCCTTCACCTGAGGTTACCCCTCAGGCTTAAGATCCCAGAAGGAAAGCCTTTCAAGCAGGAACTCACAGGAGCAAGTTTGCTTCATTTCTCTAGCTGCTGGGATATGTCTACTATTGGCTTATATACAGATGGGAAGCCTGAACTGCAGAGACAGGAAGGAAGGGCTGTCTGAGGTCACATCTTTGGTCCCAGCACACCTTCTGTTTGGGGTGCGCCCACAGCCCTGGAACCTTCTCTTTCCAGTTACTTTTTTTTTTTTTTTTTTTTTTTTTTTAATCCAAACACTGCCTCAGAGCCTTTGCATTTCCTGTTCCATGAAACAGTACTGTTTCTGACATTCTTCACATAGTTGGTAATTTAGGCAGTAGATACACACCTGCTTCCTGAGAGGCCTTCCCTGGGCACGCCCCACCCTACCTGCCTATCAACTTGCTTTGGGTCCTTTAGCGCAGTAGTTCTCAACCTGTGGGTCGTGACCCCGTCGGGAGATCGACCCCTTTCACAATGTAAATATCATATCAGATAGTTACATCGCGATCCACAATGGTAGTCAAATTGCAGTTGTGATATAGTAATGAAATAATTTTAAGGGGGTCACCACAACATGAAGAACGGTCTTAAAGGGTCACAGCGTTTAGGAAGGTTGAGAACCACTGCTCTAAGCACCCATCGATGTTGGCTGGGTTCCTGGTTTCTAATGGAGGGAAGGCCCATGCCCCGCAGTTCCTTGAAAGGCTCCGTATTGCACCCAGCTGTCAGTGGGAGGAGCCCTGTGAGCACTACTGAGGGAGGGATGGTGGGAGGGTAGCTTGCCTGTTACCCTGCAGGCCCTGAGACACCTGAGTGGAACTCCAATTCCTCCCCGTCAAACTGGCTTTCACCAGTAAGGGAACAGGATGGTGGCTAGGAGTCAGAGGGAGGTTTTCTCTGGGTATGCTTTTGTGTGAATTTTGAATTATATGCATGTATTGCCTATGGACTAAAGGGCCGGGGAGATTGTATACAAACATGAGGACCAGAGTTTGATCCAGGACCCAAGTAAGAAGCCAGGTGTGTTGTGACAGGCATTTGTAGTCCCGGTACTGGGGAGGTGGAGACAGATGGATTCCTGGGGTCCGCTGGCCAGACAGCTTAATTTACTTGATCAGCCTTAGGTCAACCAATGAGAGGACTCCATCTCAACACGCACACACGCATGCATGCACGCACGCATGCTCATATTCAATTAAAAACAAAATGGAACAAATAAAGCAAAAAAAAAAAACCCCACAGGTTGGACGACTCCTTAGGTGACCTAAGCTTATCCTCCTATAGCACTCACGTGTGCATGCGGCTATATGCTAGTGCATCAACATGGACACACACCCACATACATCCTGCTCCCCGTTGAACAAACAGCAAATCAAGGAAGCCAGCCCAGGCAGATCCTGCAGACCGTGGTCAGGCCTAGGAATGAGTAGAAGCCGCTTCGGGGCTAGTTTGGGGTTGCTCACTAGACCACACGGTCTTTGTGTGCCTTTGTCTCCAGGGGGATAGAGGCCACGGTCCTCTTGTAGTGTGAGGGATAGGGGCACTTATTTTAATTCTCATCTGTACAGCTTGGTCACCAAGACCATGGCACAGCACTCTAAACTCAATTAGAAATTTAACAAACCTTATAAATCCTCCCTAGCCCGAGCCTTGTAAATCTCCAGAGTGAGGCAGGCTTAGCACTTATCCATCTCCGGCTAATGACCTCCCCAGCCTGGCCTGGGAGTGATTCCGCTCAGCGACAGGTCTAATTAGAGAGCGGGATCCGCAGCTCCTTGCCATTGTTGAAAGGAAGGGCAGGCTGTCCCTCTTCTGGGGTCGCCTGAGAGGTGAGTCCGGCCTCTTGTCTAGCCCAGGTCCCAAGCAAGACTCAGCGGCCCATGAGAGGAGAGGAAAAACCGTGTGACCACAGTCTGGTTCTTTAATCTACATGAGCCCCGTTCACACTCCCAGGCACACCACTGTTTAGCGATGGCTGCTGTGTGATCAAAGGTCACCCAAACTCCCAGGTCTCCCTGGTGGCAGCATGGTCGTCCTGGTGGCAGGATGAACTGAGGTTATGTTGTCTTTAAGTGTGGTTGGGGGTATGGTGCCGATCTCCCAGTGTCTGCTAGAGCATGTGGGACTAGAGAAGACTTGGGTAGCCTCACCTGTAAGGAACGGGTCAGGCTTAATCAACAGGGTGGATTTTCCAGCCATGGAGGATACCAAGGTCCCTGTTCCTGGATCTACAGCCCGGGACTTTGGACCGTCATGGAGGCTCTACAGTGGACCTCCGCAGACACTGGTGTCCAGCATCACTACGGCCTTAGAGTTCTCATTTTCTAGGGTCACAAGAAGTAAATGTTTATTGCTATAGGCCACCTTGTTTACACGTTTTTGTCACAGCAGCCCAACGGCCCAAGACACCGGAGCTGTGGGACCAAGGCCCTCTCTTTTACCCATGGCTTCCCAAGCCTGGATGCAGGAGGCGCCGTGGCTCTGTGGGCTGGGTGATGGATGCCAGCTTTTACTCCGCCAAGGCTCCTCTCAGTCCTGCCCTGACCTCAGAGCCGCCGCCGGGAGGAGGTCCCGGTAATTGGCTTCATCCAACCCTCATCTTCAGTGGTGTGAAAGGGAAAGTTATAAATATTTTTTATCTATAACTCAGGACGAATAAAAATTTAATTACACTGAAAAATTTAAATTTCATAAGAAATAAATATTAATCTTGGAGAGTGACTTTTGTGGGAAGTTAACTTTCAAATGTCTTCGGTCTGGAGGGACCTTGGGTCTGAGAAGGAGCAGGTGGCTGGCCATTCTGCACCTGGGGGTGGGGCCGAGGTAGCTGCTCCCTGAAGTCCAGGTCTCCGGACGGACGGGAGCCGCTGTCCCCTTGGCAGTCTAAGAGGACAGGTGAGGCTGCATTGTGCAGCCTGGTGGCTCGCCTTCTCCGGGCGCTGCTCAGCCTTAGGGCACCCCCACCTCTCCCCAGCAATAATAAATCACTTACCAGGCCCAGACATTTTACTAGGTTCTGAGGAATACCGCAGGAAGGAGATCAAGCTTCGTCCTTGTCCCTGATCTGTGTAGGTCACACGAAAGAGGCAGACGGGAATCTAACGGGGGGACAATCCCAGACTCCACTGGCCGCCCCTTCTCCTACACTCACTTTTTTTAAAAATTTTTTTAAAATTTATTTATTTATTAAAGATTTCTGTCTCTTCCCCACCGCCGCCTCCCCTTTCCCTCCCCCTCCCCCAATCA
>NW_026067894.1:15427193-15492545 GCF_014885135.2 Alexandromys fortis
CCCCTTTCCCTCCCCCTCCCCCAATCAAGTCCCCCTCCCTCGTCAGCCCAAAGAGCAATCAGGGTTCCCTGCCCTGTGGGAAGTCCAAGGACCACCCACCTCCATCCAGTACACTCACTTTTGTTACTATTACTTTATTATTTAAGAATTAAAATCTAATGCAAATCTAAGAAGGAGCTTGAGGGAGACCCAGGCAGCTCATTGGCTGACAACAATGTACAGGAATACACAATGCTTGTGTCACGGGACACAATAGTTCCCTGGGCTGGGCATCTGGGATAGGGAAAGCCTTGCCTTAGGGCTCTTCACAGACTGATGGATGGTTCTGGAAGCCTGAACCATGATGGCTTGGGGGGTAGGATGACCCAATAATGCTAATATCTCAATGCCAACTGAACATTTATCATGAGCTGACTCAATTCTAGGTGCTTGAGGGGGTATCAGCTCATTGGTCCAGAAGAAACCCCTAGAGTAGGTGCTGTTATCATCTTTCCCATTTTATAGATGAAAAGATGACTCACAGAGAGGCTATATAACAAATTTAAAGGCATCCAGGTAATGGGAGGCAGCCCTGACTTATATATACATGGGTCCCCTGGCTTGCAACCTTCCAGGTTCCTCAGAAATGGGAGTACTCAGTCCTTGGTCCTAGGAGGCCTGGGAGTTTCAAGTATTTCAGCAAACCTTTATGTTCCTCTTCTGGGGAGCCTTGGGCAAGGCTCTCAACTGTTCTCTTTTGAGGCACCAGTTTTCTCTTTGAGAAATGGGGACAAAAACCTTCCCTCTGTTCATGCCAGGGTTCTCAGGGGGTGGAACCAGGTGCCAGAGACAAAGGTCTCTACCCTCTGACTGAGCCTCTCTGGACTTGCTCTAGTAGATGGGGGGACACATGCCACATCTCACCCACTGACACTCTGAGCATCGTTCTCTGTTAGTCCCCTGGGTCTCAGGGGAAGCAGAGGAGGATGGGTGGCCAGAACCTTCTTTAGGGATGAGTGAGGGCGTGGGTGAGGGCCTCCATTCCAGAAGGGTCCTGCACCAGCAGACATTTGGAAGGGGGTGTGGTGTAGGTGTTGTAGAGGAGACTAGGAAGACATCTTCTGCTGTGCAAGATGAGGCTGGCCTGAATCATGATCTCTATCACAGTCATGTTTCCAGCCCACAGAGATAAGAGCGGAGGCCATTGTGTCTGTGCCCAAATGGAGGAGGCAGGAGAACATGGATTTTTCTTGAAATATAAACCATGGTCCTTGAGCCCGAGGCCAGTGCCAGCTCAGGGAAGTGGACTGGGCCCAGAAGGTCTTAGAAGCCTTCAGGTGCCAGCGATATGGCTGGCTGCACAGTATGGTTTTGTATGGCAGAGAGAGTCTGGGGGGACTGTGTCCCCCTGATGGCTCTCCATGGAAAGGGACTAGGAGATCTGTGCATCTCTAGGGACCCAATGAACCAGGTCTCTCTTGACACTGGAAAGTACCTGGGGTCTTATGCGGCTGACTCAGGCCTTTGCAATGGCAGAGGGGAAGTCAGTCTTCTGTATGTGTGTATGTATGTGTTGCATGGTGTCTCCATGTGTTCATTCATGTGTACACATGTGTGGCTGCATATGTAGGACAGAGCATGACATCAGGTGCCTTTCTCTATTGTCCACTGTATTTTTAAAGACAGGGTCACAAGTTGACTAGATTTCCTCCCATGCCAGGATTACAGACAGGATAGACATTGCCTCTGCTGGTTTTTATTGCTTAGGTTCTGGGGATCCACACTGTAGCCCCCAGGCTTGTGCAGCAGGCTCTTAACTGACTGAGCCACCTCCCCAGCCCTGGGACATCCCCCTTTTACAACCCACACTCAAGAAAAACTTGGTTCTCCTCCAGACACATCCACAGGTTCCATTTCCAAGTATGGAGGACACATGCACACACATGTGCACACACACCCACGCATGCTCCCACAGACCTGTGTGCCCACACACATTCCTTTATTGATGCCCATACTATTGGGAAGCCGGGTATTTGTGTGTCCCTGGAACACGCCCTCCTGGCTTCATTCTGCTGATGGAATGCTGTAATATTTTTCTATTAAATGTTGCATTTGTTGTGCCTTTTAGTAGCTTCCCTCATTAAAAACGATATTATCCCCATAAATAAGCTGGTGCCCAGGACGAGTCCCAACTGCATTTCTCTTCCTAATTGAGACACTTAGCTTTGATTTGCACGTCGGCACGTAGTGAGCGGATTAATTTTCAATTAATGCTCCTGGGCGGGTGGCTGCAGGCAGTGTGGGCGTGCAGCCCGGTGGCCTGGGAACAGCTGCCTGAGCAGGCGGCTGGAGTAGGTAGGGACTGGGTGGCTGCAAGAGGTCCCTGGAGACATTCTGGAGTTTTGTTCTTGGAGGCAGGGGGGGTTTCGGGTCTCATCTGCAGGAAGCACCCCACTCCAGCATCAGGAGACCCCCCCCCCACTCTGGTCCTTTGGGCTTGTTTAACCCTTGGCTGTTGCAGCTTTGGAGACACGGCAGATTTGAATAGAGCATTATGGTGTCCTCCACACCTCTGCAGAGAGAGACCAGAGCTACCCCTGCAGCCTGCCTGGCAGGACCTGATGCCTCATATGTGGGTGGCTATTTTTTCTCTTTCACCTGCAAGTTTCTGGGACCTTGAGGGGGCAGGAGAGTGGGGTAAGCATTCTTACATTTATTTTACTATTTTCCTATCCTCCCTCCTTCCCTCCCTCCCTTCCTTCTCTCTCTTTCTTTTTTACCCTTCCTTCCTTCCTTCCTTCCTTCCTTCCTTCCTTCCTTCCTTCCTTCCTTCCTTTCTTTCTTTCTTTCTTTCTTTCTTTCTTTCTTTCTTTCTTTCTTTGTGATAGGGTCCTATGTAGGGGCCATCCTTGAACTTGCTATATAGCTGAGGATGACCTTGAATTCCTGATCTTCTTGCTTCAACCTCCAGAGGGCTGGGATTATAAGCATACACGACACCCACTTCCCACATTTATTACCTTTTTTGGTTTGTTTTGTAGACAGGTCTATGTAGTACAGGCTAGCTAGAACTCAGAGCAGCTCCCCCTCATGACCTCCAGAGGGCTGGGATTCTCGGTGTGTGCCACCACATCTGGCCAAGTCTTCCCACATTTACAGTTTTTCTATGACAGCACCAGTGAGGTCATCCCCCAATCCTGGGTCCCCACCAAGTCCTTGCAGCTCTAGCGCTGAGAGCAGGCTCCCCTCCTCCTCCTCATTTGGGCTCTATAGCCTTTTGCCAGTGCAGTTAAATATTTCTCTTACACAGCAAATCAGCTTGGAGCTTTTCCACTAAAGCAGGAGAAATTTCCAGAACTTGTCTTCTTCATACAGCAATGCCTGTTCTCCAAACCACAGCTTCCTGAGCGTCTTGCTGGGGTGCCCCCAACCCCGCCACACTGCAGGCCTCTGGGGAGATGGTAGAGCTTCGGGGTGGGTGGCAGACCCAAGCCAGAGGCCCCGACTCCACGCACTGATCTTTCCACTTAGCCAGTACTTGGATCGCATTAGTCCAGCTCTTCAAGCCTTAGTTTCTGCTGTCAAACAAGGACGACGTAGGACCTGTCTCACTGCGTGCTGTGGCAGCTAAATGAGATAAAGCATTAGTTCCTTGATACTCTAGGGGTGGCCCTTGGACCTTCCAGCACCAGGATCTCAGCCCACACCTCCAGGATGCAACTCTGTGTTTCAACAAAGCACCCAGAGGTGTCGGATGCACCACCAACCCGGAGAAGTTCTGATTTGGGCTGGCGTGCCTCCTGCCTCTGCACCTCCTGTCCCTCTCTGGGAACATGGAGAAAATGGGTCTGTCTCTTGGAACTGAGTGCCACTGTGCCTGGCTGGTACTTCTGAAAGCGTCCTTACATATGCTTTATCGACCCTTTCTGCTATTCCCATTTTCAGCTTTAAAATGAATCATTTGTCACAATTATCATGTGTTTACGACTGTGGGTGTGCGAGCATCACGGTGCAGACGCAGAGGGCAGAGGACAACTCTAGGCGTTGATTCCTACCCTCCGCTGTGTTGAGGCAGGGCCCGCCTTCTCGCTTCTTCCGCACTGTATTCCTGACTGGCCGGTTCTCCGGTTGCCACCTCCCATCTCACGCTAGGACTTCTAAGATGTCAGGTGGATGCTACTGCATCTGGCTTTTTATGTGAGCTCTGGGGATCAAACTCAGGTCACCAGGTCTGCATGTTTGATTGTTTCCCCCCCTAAGCCATCCTGCTGGCCGGCTGCTCCCTCTTTACAAACAGGTGTTCCAAATAGGAGCTTTTGTAAGCTTCTGGAGCCGATTGGCTCCTACAGAGGGCCTAGTCATGGGCCATCAGTCTGTGGCCAGTGAGGGACTCCTTAGAGACCTCCTGAGCCACCTGACTGACCACACTCAAAGTCCATGGGTCCCACTCACCTGCTGGTCACCCAGGGGCACGTGCCTTGTTGTGCTGCGGCCAGTGCTGTTGATAAGTGTGGTGGCTGCAGAATGGGGAATGGTGGGAAAGGAAAGATGGAGCCACTCTGGGACCTGACGGTTAATTAAAATGTCCTCAGAGGTGATCAATCCACAGTCAATGACTTGAATCCACAATGACCTGGCTCCTCTGCCTGAGCGCTGAGCCTTGGCCTTGCTGAGGCGGCAGGCAGGAAGCCTGGCTGACCTCCTTCTGGTCCTCGGAGGCCTGGCACAGGGCACCGCTGTCCACACCGCCTCCCAAATATTCCTGTCTTGTTTCCATAATAGCTTCTGTCACCGCTCTTGACAGGCCAGCCATTAAGTCTTTGGCAAAATTGTAAGAATTATTAACATACGAGGTTTTATACTACTTGACAGCTGTCGGCTCCTTTAGAATCCCATCATCCCGTTCCCTCCCTCCCCATCCCTCCCCCCTTCACCTCCTCCCATCCTAGGGGGAGGGAAGGGGGCCTTTCAGTCACTGTGGAATGGAAAGGAGACCAGTCATCCTTTTCTAAAATTTGTATTTTTCTAGTCAGGCTCCTGCTATGCAACCCAGGCTGTCTTTGACCTTGTAATCCCCCAGCCTCAGCATCCCTAGCATTGGGATTAAAGAAATGCAGAGACCACACTGGTCACACGAGTCTTGATCTCTCCTGTACATCTGTGGAATGTCCCTGTAGTCCCTGGACCCCGAGTCTGGGCTTAACCTGGAACTTTCCTCAATATGGGACATCACGTCTTCTGCTTCTGTGTATCTAGGAGACCACGTGCCCACCATATTTAGGACACTCTAGGAATTTTTTTTTTTTTTTTTTTTTTTTTTTGGTTTTTCGAGACAGGGTTTCTCTGTGGCTTTGGAGCCTGTCCTGGCACTAGCTCTTGTAGCACAGGCTGGTCTCGAACTCACAGAGATCCGCCTTCCTCTGCCTCCCGAGTGCTGGGATTAAAGGCGTGCGCCACCATCGCCCGGCTCGACACTCTAGGATGTTACAGACCACTCTCCCAACATGGCCATAGCCAGACTCTCTACCCCAGGCCCTCTCTGCTTCCACACTTTCCACCTGGTATCTACATCTCTTTTCACACTATTACCTATAAGTCCTCGCTTCCACCTTCTCTTCCCTGACCTTCATTCCCTATCTCTCTTACTGGACCACTGCAGGTACATGCTCAGTGGCACTGGCCTGAACCCCTTCCATTTCCCTAACCCTTCTGGGAGGCCCCCAGGAAATGAGTGCTACCCCTCTTTGTTCAGGGTCTTGCTGTGCCAGGGTGGATGTAGCAGGAATAAAAGACCCCAGCTCCTTTCCAATGGGTAAGATAAAGAGCTGAGTCTACACTTGAAGCTCCATCCACAGTGCATGCATTGTTGAGGTCCCTCCCTCTTGCCATGCCCGGCTGCTTTTCCTGTCCCGCCCTCCCTCACCGTCCCCCCAGCATTGCCTCTCAGGGAAACCACTTGTCCTCAGATCCTTGTCTGAGAGTCTGCTTTCAGGGACTCACAGGGAGACACTCCCATGTCCCTCCTGCATGTAGCAGTCGGGCCGTGCCTGAGGCCTACATTATATTCTCTCACAACTGCCTTGGGATGGCTAGAACCTTGGAGTCTCAAGTCCAGCCTCACAGTGCTATTTTAGCAGCAAGGTCTTTCTGGGGTTGCAGCCCAGCTCTGGATATCTGGGGTCTCTACAGAGCTTGCGAGTCGCTGCCCGTAGACCAGACCTCAACGGCAACACCCTTCTCATATGTTTTAAAGATAAAGTTTGGTGTTCACACAGCTATTAAGTAACAGGTACAGGGAGTTAATGCGGAAGAGAGAGGCCCTCCCATCGGTCCAGACGAAACTTGTGTTGGCTAGCACAAAAACGAACACATTCACAGATCAGTCCCTTTCAAATGAGTGTAGAGAGGGTTGATTTGTCCTGGAATGGTGTGGGCTATTAACTGAATGCTTGGGAAACATAAAGACACCTGGATGACGCAGGTGCCAAGTCTGTCCCCACGTTCACATGCAAAGAAAAATCACACAAGAGCTACAAGCAGCAAAGGGTGAGGAGGGCCTTGGAGCACAGAGACACAAGGGAGACCATGTCCTGGAGTGCACACCAACGGAGGGTGAAGAATCCTATGGTTAATAGCAGCTGATCTGTGGTTACGAGGACATAACTACTCCTGCAGGGGACCTGAGTTTGGTTTCCAGATGAATGACTCACAGCTGTTTGCAGCTCCAGTTCCAAGGATTCTGACACCTTCTCCTGGTCTTTGAGGGCACTTTTATTTACATGCCTTTGAGTGTGCACGTGTGCGCATCCTAGGACCTGTAAAATGGCTCAATCAGTAAAAGAGCTTGCTGTCAAGCTCAACAACTCATGTCTGACCCCTTAAGTTGTTCTCTGACCTCTAAAGGTATGCTATGGCGCGTGTGTGCCTTGTCCCTCCAATATACACAAAATGAATGAAAAAAAATGTTAAAAAGAAAAAAACTAAAAATAAGCAGGCCAGTTGGGAAACTATCTTGACAAGATTTAGTACAGAAAACCAGGAAGAACTGGAGTGAGTTCTGTTGATCAACTAGTTTCAGCCGGCTCATGATATCCAGTACTATGTTCTTAACAAGGCCAAAGTCACGACAAATCCTGAAAACACAAAGATCTGTTCATCTAATGGTAAAACACTCACCATTCGGAATTTCTTTTGTTGTCTGCCTCGCCTTCCTCTTGCTGCAAGAACAGCCTCTTCTGTTGTTTGGTTCCCAGGGGAGTGGGAGGCCCTCTTACCGGGGTGGTGACTTCACAAACAGCACGTGGCTCCCAGGGCATCAAGGACTGGTGTGGATATTTGATTCAGTGATATCCCAGCTCAGGGGAAGGTCCTTGTGACATATGGCCCCAGCTGGTTCTAGTTTCCTCTCTGCCCATCTTCACCGGCACTGATAACCTCGGTGAACTCTCAACTTCACCTGGAGCCAGTCCTGCATCCTCTGACCCCTGGCATGGTCCTGGCTTTGGCTGGAGCCTGTGGCTGGTCTTGAAGGGTGACGACTACCCCAAGCTATGCTGGTGGGGTAGGCTGGGCGGGGAACAGCTGGCCCCTGTGGATTGGCGGCAGTGCAGAAGCTAATCCACTTTTATCTCGTTATGGTGACAGCCGCCCCGGTAAATGGAATGGACTATCGATTTGGGGCTCACTTCCAGCCCTCGGAGTTTCCATCACAGACCTGAGGAGAACAGGAGAAAAGCAACACTTATTAACTCTGGTGCCAGTCATGGGGCAGGCGCTGGCTGAGGGGTGAGGGTGGGTGCAGTTGAGGAGGGAGGTAGAGACAGGTTGAGGGGTGGAGCCATGGGACCTGGGCAGGGAGGGGGCAGCATGCCACACTGCCTCTTTCCATGTGGGGGACAAGGGCTGTGGTGCTGCTGCCCACCTGTTCACAGAGCACACGAGCACCCAGTGCAGGAAAACACGCATAAATTCAACCCCACGTGACATCTAGAAACACATCTCTCATCGGCATACTTGAGGGTTCATTGCCGACACACGTCTACACAGTACCATCACAGATGTTCCCGACACACACATCTACACAGTACCATCACAGACGTTCCCGATACACGCGTCTACACAGTACCATCACAGACGTTCCCGATACCACATGCACACACACTTCTAATACCAACACATATGTGCTCTCCCAATATCAACACCATGTGCACACATACTCTCACTATCAGCGCCATGTGTGCAAGCACTCTCAGTCTCAACACATACGTCAATTCTAACACCCCCCAATACCAACAACACCTCAATACTTTCAAAACCAACACTCCCCAAGGTCAACACACACTCCCAATACCAACAATGTTCCCTATACCCACAGTCCTCAATACCAACAACACACATCCACCATTGCCAATACACCCCATATAACCCTCCCAATAACTACACACGCTCAGACCCCATACTGGTGTATGTCCAACTAGTACTGAGACATGCACATATCAGGTTGGTACACATTTAACACTGAATACACCTTTGTGTGCTATATATTGACACAGGTCCACGCAACATTGACACACACGTAATACTGATAAGCATAGTACACAATAGTGATACATCACTGTTGACACATACTTACACACACACACATACTTATATATATATAAAGAACTGATAAAAAATTAAAAAAAACCTGACAGACAGAAGCACAGAGAAATGGACATAGTCACGCACAAACCTTCAACAATAACAAACAGACACAGTCACCCAATGCAGACTCACACACTGACACATACATATCATTGACATAGATAACATACACAGCACTATCCTCAACACACACACGAACACACACATACCCCCCCCCTCATATGCTGAGGCATGCACCAACACAATTCTGATATAAGTAGAGCTAATATAGTAACACAAACATGCAGACTGTAACACACATGTACCCCTGACAAATGTGTGAACTACCCACCGACACACAGCTACACACTGTCAACACTGACACACAGATCCACCCCTGACACACAACTACATATACAGACACATGCATGAACCCACCCCTAACACACAGCTCCATACAGCCAACCCTGACGGCCTATTACTGACAAAGCATCTATACAATTCCATGCACGTGCACAGGCATACATGCATACATCATGGACAGACAGATGCACCAGTGCAAAGGTTAATCTCCACCCATTTGGCTGTAATTAGAACTCCTGGGGACTGAGGCACACCTCTGGGTGTGTCTGTGGGTGTTTGCAGAGAGGTTTGACTCGGGGGGGGGGGGGAGCGGCTTGTACAGAGACAGCGTTTCTCTTTTCCAAGTTCCTGCCTGCCATGTTGTGAACCTCTCTGTTTCCCAGGCCTTTCCCACCATTATGGGACGAAGCCTCTAAAAGCAGGAGCTAACACAGTGTTTTGGTTACAGCAATGCAAAGGAGCTAATACATTCATCACGGACCTGAGTGTACGCTAACCCCGACACACTGTACATCTAGTGCCAACACACGCTTGCACTCCTACACACAATGCTGACGTGCATATGTGCTGACACAGAAACAAGGTGTGCACACCTTTCATCACATCACCTGTACACACTCACACACACACATGTGCAACATACAACATGCCACATCACTGGTCCACATCCTTTAATGCATCTAGCACCTCTTGGTGCCTATATCCACGTGGCACACATACGCTACGCTACTGGCGGGCATACACACAGCATTGATACTGCCATTCACCATGTATTACTCATACAAAACTAATAACATGTACATATGCATACACACAGGCAGTGGCTGGTGTGAGAGTCAAAGTTACATTCTAAGTTTTACTCTGCCTTAGAGAAACAAAATGCCTCTGATCAGCCAGGCCCAAGAAAGACAGTTCCTGAAATACTGGAGATGTTTGTTTATGGGAGATAACAAACCACGTGTTTCCACTCCCCTACACAAGTTTGTTTGACCCACCTGCACCGGATGTGCTCGATTACTTGTGGGCGGGAGGTTCACAGGCAGGAAATGCGTCTGGATGTACGCTTGTCCCTGATTGGACCTGATGGGAAATACTTAAGCCACTGCTAAACTTGATTGGGAGCCATCTTCTAGAAACCCAGAGATGGATGCGGCCAGAGCCCGTCCACCTGGCCAGTGTTTAATTAAAGCTTGATTCAAATTTGGCTTAAATTGTGGTAGTGGTCTTACTCTTGACTGATGGGATTAGCAGCTGGTTCCTTTGCTGGCCTGAAGCTACTAAGGCTGGCTTTCTGGCTCTGTCTGGGGTGATGCTGGGGGCTGGACGGGTGTCCTACTTAGGTTTCTACTGTTGTGATAACACCGTGTCTGAAAGCATCTTGGGGAGGTTTTTCCCAGCCTGCAGCTGGAATGCATGGTGAAGGGCAGTCAGGGTGGGAGCTCAGGGCAGAAGTCTGGAAGCAGGAACTGAGTCAGAGGCTATGGAGGGGTGCTGCTTACTGGCTTGCTTTCCTGGGCTTACTCAGCCTGCTTTCTTATACCTAGGAAGGGCAGGACCCCCTTTCTAGGGGTGGCACCATCCACAGGGGGCTGGGCTGTCCCACAGTAATCATTAAGTAAATGCTCCATAGGCTTGGTGTCGTAGGGTTTCTGTTGCTGTGAAGAGACACCATGACCATGGCATATTCGGTTGGGGTGGCTTATATTTTCAGAGGTTTAGTCCATTATCGTCATGGTGCGACAAGGCGGACACCGTGTGCAGGCAGGCACAGTGTGCAGGCGGGCACTGTGTGCAGGAGGACATGGTGCTGGAGCTGAGAGTTCTACATCTTGATTGGCAGGCAATAGGAAGTGAACTAAGATACTGGGCATGGCTTGAACATATATAAGTCCTCAAAGCCCACCTTCACAATGACACACTTCTTCCAACAAGGCCACACCTACCCCAACAAAGCCACACCTCCCAATGATGCTACTCCCTATGTGCTTATGGGGGTCAATTACATTCAAACTATCATGTTTGCCTCCAAGACAACGTGATGGAAATCAATTGAGATTTCCTTTCCCCAGATGACCTTAGGTTGTGTCAAGCTGACAGAAAAAGAACCCGCACAGTGGGGGAGGGGAGTGAGGCTCAAGCAGCTTTTCATCTGGTGGGGACGCAGGCCCACAGCTAACACATCTACTACTCAGTGGCCCAGCACTACTTCACACCTAAAACTCTTCCCAGGGGCTGGAGTTAGGAGCACTGGCTGCTCTCCCAAAGGACACGGGTTTGATTCCCAGCATCCACGTGGCAGTACACAACCATCTCTAATTCTAGTCCCAAGGGATAAGCTGCCCTCTTCTGGCCCCCATGGGCACCCAACATACATGTGGTACAACAGACATATATGCAGGCAAAATACCATTACACACAAAATAAAAAATAAAGCTAAAACCATTTTAAAATGGTTTCACAATAATGTTTGGGGTAGGAAACTATTATTAGTCTTATTTGTAGATGAGGAATCAGGACACAAAGAGGCTGTGTGACTGAATGACTTGCTCAAGCTTACACACCCCTGAAGTCATGGAGTTGGGATTTGAACCCAGAACACTGGGGTTTGGGGTCTGCATGTCCAACTTCTTTGTAACACTCCATGCCTCCCACTGTCACACCTGGACTTTTCTGCACGCACAGACACACCGCTATAGCATCGGTATGGCTCAGTAGAACGACCAGGGGGACTCATGCTGGCTCCTGGCCCACACTTTCTGGCACAGCTGACTGGGAGGGTTCTGTCTGTGCCCTGCCTGGGGTTGGGGTGGGGCTCATACTGGGAAAGGCAACTTGTCAACTCCCAATCATTGGACTCCTCTCTCCACTCAGTCGCTCTAATTCTTAGTTTCCCCACCGGAAAATGGTGTGACTATCATCTGAAACACAGAAATATTGAAGAGATCAAATCAAGTGACACATGTCAGGCTGGGAACGTGGCTCAGCTGGTAGAAAGCCTGCTTAGCATACCGAACCCCTGAGTGTGAGCCCCGGGCGCTCACTGAGTAAACAGCATGGTAGCTGCAGCACACACCTGTAATCCCAGTACCCAGGAGTTCAAATGATGTTGGGGCTACCCTGGGACACGTGAAAGCTTGTCTTTAAAAACAACCAACCAACCAAAACAAAACAGAGGTACATAGAGTGGTGGGCACAGTAGGGGGGCTTCTCTGTCTTCCCTTCCTTTCCCACTCTTTTTGGTGAGCTCTTGGGAGTCCTACTTATGATCTGTGTCTGGAGTAGTTTTCTATCCCTGTGGCTAGGCCAGGATGCTCCCTCCTCAGTCCAGCTGGTCCCTCCTTTGCCCAGTTGTCTCCTCTCATCCAGATGTCTCTCTCAGCCCAGCTGTCTTCCCTCGGCCCAGTTGTCCTCTCCTTAGCTCAGATGTGCTCCTGCAGTCCAGCTGTCCCCACCTCAGCCCAGCTGTCCCCACCTCAGCCCAGCTGTCCCCACCCCAGCCCAGATGCCAGTGCAGGCATTCCCCGTTGGCAAACTATCTCCCTTATAACCTTGTTGGCTCCCTCACCTCAGGTCATGTCCCACCCCTCAAGCTGGTCTTCCTCAGCACCAGCTTTGCCCCCTGCCGTGCTTCTACTCGCTCCACCTTTCACACAGCTGCCCCTCTGCATCTGTTGGATGTTCCCCCAGCCTCTCCAGTCAGCCCAGCTGTTCCCAATGCCTGGCGCTCCTCCCGGATGCAGGAATAGCCAGCCTTTCCACGGCATAGAAAGGGTACCCTGCTCCAGCTCCCTCTTCCAAGGCAGCAGAGGCATGGCTTGTAGTGCCTAATCCCAGAGTCTCCTAGATCCTTTTCTGAGAGGCGTGGTGGTGGGGGGGTATCCAAGACGGGAAGAAGAGAGAAAATTTAGGGATTCCCGTTCCCTTAAACACAGGAGGTTCCCTAGTGTCTCCTCCCCACCCCTCAGAGCCAGGTACAGATCTGGCCACACCCCAGCTCCAAGAGGCAGGAGGCACCCTGGGAATGCCTCAATCATGACTCCAGGCAGGAGATCCTTTCCCCTCCCTAGTAAGGAGCAACACTGGAATCATCCTCTACCCCACTCCGAGCCCCAGAGGATTAAAGACAGCCTGATTAAATATGAAAATTCAAGCAGATGGCGGATCCCGGTGATGGACAGGCTGTCAGTGGAGCATGTCACTCTGTGATGGGTGCAGGCCTGCGTGATGGATGTGGGGAGACTGCCTGGGGGAGGGGCAGGGCCTGGGGCACAGGGATGACCTCTAGTCTGGGCTGGGCTTCCTTGGGTGGGGGGTCTGGGGTGAAGAGAGGAAGCAGCCTGACTTTCCACCGCCAGTCTATCCTCCCTGCATCCAACTTGCCGGGACTCTCCAAGCCATGATGCTAATACTAGCAGCACAGGGCTGGACCGGGCCGGCAGGGAATTTGTTAGTATAATCTGCACCTGTATCCCTGCTCTTGCCATCGGCCAAACAATAAAAGACACAATATTTACACAACTTACCGGGGGAAGCAATATTGGGCCATTGATTTTGTGTCCCTCGAATTTTCACGGTCTAAACCTTAATGGTTTTTAATCATAAAATATTAGCACCTCAGGGCACTTAGCACTGGCACCTCGCTGCTGAGGGATGGCAGCCCCCTCTGCAGCTCCAAGGGGCACTCCCCGAGGAGAGGCTGCATCCCCTTGCACACACACCTAGCCCACCTCCCAGGAGCCGCTATGGAACTGGTCTGGGCTTAGGCACAGTTGTGGGAGTCCCTGGAGGATGTTCCATCTTTTAGTCCCTGAGTCCTGGAATCAGGGCAGGGTTGGGAAAAACAAAGCTGTCCAGAGAATGAGGAACCTTCATGGGGGATTTTAGAAATAAAAACTTTGGCCTTCATGCCTCTCCATCAGGGGAAGGCATCCTTAGAGATGGCTCAGAAGGGGACACCTACCCACTTTTGGGCTGTCTTAGGTGGGGTGCTCCAGGAAGATCTGACCCATTCAGGTTTACTTAGTACCTTTGGGGCCTCTCATGGTGCCTGGAACTCACCGTAGTTTGAGTGAATTTACGTGTGGATATGCTAGACTATGTGGGTTTCAAAGAGGTCATTCATTCATTCATTCATTCACTCAATATTACCCGCTATGTATCTTGTCTCAGAGGGGAAACATGGCAGGCCTTACTCTTTCCGTGCTGACGTGGAACAGGGGACACGTGTATAGAGACCTGGAAGAAGCATGAGGACAGCTCAGGGAGAGGGGCTGGACGATGGGAGAAGGGCTTGTTTTTCTCTTTTAAAAGTATTTATTTTTATTTTAGCCATGTGTTTGTGTCTGTGTGAATGTATTACCATACATACGTGGGTTCCGTGGAAACCAGAAGAAGTTGTTGGGTCCCCTAGAGCCGGCCGGGGCTGCAGCTGGTTGTGAACCATCCAATATAGGTACTAGGGATGCGACCCAGGTCCTCTGAAAGAGCAGGAAGTGCTCTTAGCCACTGAGCCCTGGAAGGGCTTTTCAGAAGAATGGAGACTCGTGAGGGGTTCCACCTCTTCTGAATCAAATGTGGGGGATGCTGGGATCTGAACACACCACAGCCCCTTGTGGACTTAGCCTGGAGGACTTCCTGGAAAGGGCTTCTTGGGGATGACATTTGACCACTGGGCATGCGTGTGTGAATGTGTGTGCATGCCTGTGTGTGCACGTATGTGTGTGTGAGTGTGTAATGTACTGGGAAGTCTTGCCCACTGCCCGAGAGAGGTGGGTTTCTCTGCTGCAGAGGAAGAGATGGGTGGGCCTGGTCCTTGCTGTTTATTTTTCTCTGAGAATGAGCGCACAGCCGCTGCCCCCAGTGCTGGTGGGGAAGTCAATAGCGATGGATTAAACTGCGAGAGGGAGGCCGAGAGCACAATTGGAGGAAAGATAAAGATAATTAAAACTAATTCCAACTTCTCTCGGAGAAATCAATTTCATAACTTCTGCGTGTCCCTAAACTTGCTCCCGAGGCTCTGCAGTGTTGAGCAAAGGGCACGTGTGTGCGGCATTCAAACACGGGTCTGCGCATGGATGCTTGTGCTTGCATCTGGGTATGTATGTGGCTCCATACACATGTGTGCATGGTTGTATGTACACACATGTGCTTTGTGTATGTCAAGGCGCACATGAGTGTATTGGATAGCAGTTCATCTAGGTTTTCAAAGGAACAGCATGCAACATCACCTCTGAGCCTAGAACAGGGATATAAGGGCCCAGTGTTGGAGTGGTGGACTAGGATTAGCTTCATGTGTGCCAGAGGTGGTAGCGGTTGTTTCTTTGTTTATTTTGTTTTTGTTTTTGTTTTTTCAAGACAGGGTTTCTCTGTGCAGCCCTGGCTGTCCTGGAACTAGCCCTGTAGATCAGGCTGGCCTTGAACGCAGAGATCTACCTGCTTCTGCCTCCTGAGTGCTGGGATTAAGGGGTGTGTGCCGCCATCACCCAGCCAGTGCCAGAGTTCTTTGCCCCTCACTCCAAGGCCCTATAGACTGAGTGATTTGATTCCCCTTTATATATGAGTGTGGAGATTTACCTTGGGCCATAGCAGTTGAGGAGCAAGACTGGGGCTAGACTGCTGGCTAAGGGTTTCCTTGGAGTCTCAGGGAAGGTGACAGGGAGCAGAAGATCTCACCCAATACTCTATGTGCTCAGCTCCCCAGTCCCCACCACGTGATCAGCTCCCTACCACGTGATCAGCTCCCCACCACGTGATCAGCTCCCCACCACGGGATCAGCTCTCCACCATGGGATCAGCTCCCCACCACGTGATCAGCTCCCCACCACGTGATCAGCTCCCCACCACGTGATCAGCTCCCCACCACGTGATCAGCTCCCCACCACGTGATCAGCTCCCCACCATGGGATCAGCTCCTATCTTGCCCACTCACCAGCCATCAGGCAGCTCAGGCTGTACACTTGCTGTGTGTCAGTCCCTGTGGGGTCTCTAGCTTGACTGGTCTAGGGCGTTTATTACTGTGAGGCCAGAGGACAGGGCTGTTTGGCACTGGGCACTGGAGGATGGTGCTTTGTGTTCCTTACTGACAGCTCCTGAAGCAGCACCCAGGGTAGAGCTCCCCAAAAAAGCACAGGCTCTCGGGATCCATTGTCCCTGGTTCTGGATATCTTGCCAGTATTGCTCTCATCGCTGGTCACTTTGCAGAAAGACTTCATAGTTTGTCTCTCAGGGAACTTCCTAGCTTCGTCCCTGGAGAGAATGGGACAGGCCTGGAGTTATGCCCACAACCTCCGTTCTTTTTCTTTTTTTAAAAAAGAGTTTGTTTACTTTTTATTTATACAGTGTTCAGCCTACACGCCAGAAGAGGGCACCAGATCTCATTATAGATGGTTATGAGCCACCGTGTGGTTGCTAGGAACTGAACTCAGGACATCTTAAAGAGAAACCAGTGCTCTTAACCTCTGAGCTATCTCTCCAGCCCCACAACCTCCATTCTTTTTGAGCACGCCCAAGGCAGGGTCTGATCTGCACAGACCTTGGCACCTAGTAGGTCCTCTTCCACACGGGGAAGCCTTTGCATTAGTGTGGACTCCCTCCAATAAGGAAGCCAGGGAAGTTGCCTGCATAGACCTGGGTGTCAATTGCTCAAAAAGAGTGTTTTCCTCAACTTGCTGGACGCTTCCTCGTCTTTAATGTAAAGGTGGGTGAGATTGGAGTTGAAGCTTTGTAGAGTTAGCACACACGAGTCCCTGGGTTTGATTCCCAGCACCACACAAACCAGGCATGGTGGTGCAGGTTCATAATCCTAGCACTAGGGAGGTAGAGGCAGGAGGACCAGAAGTTCAAGGTCCTCCTTGGCTATGTAATGAGTTCCAGGCCAGCCTGGGCTACATGAGACCCTGATTCAAAGCAAAACAGAATGAGGTGATAGAATTGACACAGAAACTGCTGGAAGTCTGACACAAGGTGCCAAGTGTACATGGGCCCAGGACGCAATGTTCCCTTCTCGTAGGCGCTGAGCTGTCAGAAGGGGATCAGCCATTGAGCAAGGAGTCAGGAAACCTTCATCCATGGCTACCACTGCCTGGCAGCAGAAGGATGGGTAAAGTGTGCTCTCTTCATGCCTCCAGAGCAGGGCAGGGAGAATTTTCATCTTTAGACCTTCATGTTGGGCCTGGCAGCGGGGCACCCTTGAGGCTTCAGGATTTGGTGCCAGTGTCTGCAGTGCCCGAGGACACCTGTAGATGGCAGCATTGGCGAGCTGGAGCCAGGTGAGAGTGGCTAGTAGGGGGCTGGACTGGGCTGGACTGAAGCTGACTGAAGGTGGCTGCCAGTCTTGGGTCCCTTATGTCACACCCCTTTCTACCTTCAAGAGCAGAAATGGACCAGATGCAGGAAAGAACAACTCTGGGATTTCTGGGTTAGGACAGAGGTCAGTCCCCTCTCTTCCCAAGACAGTCCCTCTGGAGCCAAAGGTCCTGACCTGATTGATGTACACCTGGACAGGACATACATAGGACTGCAACCTCTTCTCACAAAACGTGCTTCTCCATTGGGAGCCCTGCTGCCTGGACTCCTCTGCTGATGGGCCCTTGCAGTCCCTTTCGGGGATGGAGTGGGAGGGGTTCCCGGCACCAGGGCAAGAGGTAGTGAGCCAGCCTTGGAACTGTGCTGTCTGCCATATTTTTCCTAGAATCTGCACACTCCTTCCCCCGGAGTCCAGGTGGTGGCAGGTGCAGACTCTCGACCTCTTCTTAGGGTTTCATAGAGATAAGGGAGCTGGGGCTGGGGGAGATATTTAGAGGTTGAGGTTCTTGGCCAGGCCTCCACAGGGCTCATACCTTTGGAGGGTACGGTAGCAGCTCCTCTGGTTCCTCGGGTCATAGCTAGGAGAAACCTCAGCCCTCCAGGCAGCTGTACTTGCAGACACCTGCAGTGAAGTTGGCATACCGCAAAGTCTGAGGGTCAGCCAGCCTCCAGCAAAACAGCTAACAGTGACCATACCCGGGTCAAGGGCATGAGAGCCCGAGTGTGCCACTGATTCATGGTGGCCTGCAGCAGACCACAGTCTCTCCACATTGTAAATAATAATAATGTTAATAGTAGTAATAATAATAATAACAATAATAAAACGGCCCTAGTCTACTGGATACACATTCTAAGTGAACCATTTTATATAACCTCAGTGGGTTCCCTCAGTGAAGAAATGGGGACCCAAAGGCAAGTGAGGGACTTGGCGAAGGTCATGAACTAAATAGCAAGGACTCAGATCCAGGACAGTCCGAAGTCAATGCCTCTTGCCTCCCTCATGGCAAGGTGAGTGTGGGTGACACCCCAGTCCTCTACATCCCCAGGAAGCTTAGATGTGTACCCAAGAGAGGACTCAGTTTTAGCTGAGAACAGTCTAGGACATCTAGTTAAATTTGAGTACCAAATGCCTAGTGGAAACTTATTATGTTCGATGCAATATTTGAAACATATACTAAAATATATAAAAAGTAAATTTGACATTATCTGGAAACACTGGAGAGTACAATGCATGTGTGATTTGGGGAAGAAGAGGTCTCTGCTCTCACAGGCCAGTGTGAAAGTACAAAGACAGGAGAGAACGGACATCCAGGGCAGGATGAGCTACCTCTGCCCTGCCCCAACTTTATCTGGTTGCCAGGGACACAGGGCACACCAGCAACAATGTCACCTTCCCCTGCCATTGACGGATATAATTGGGAAGATAATCCATCATCCCCAGGGGTCGGGGATGCATGAAACTTACATGTGCACATGTGAGTACTGGGCACAGCTTCCCACTCAGTGCACACACACACACACACACACACACACACACACACACACACACACTTTCTCTCTCCCCAACAGGAGAGAAGGTGTCTCCCCTGTGGTGGCCTGACTGAAGTTCTCTGCCCTTCATCACCACAGCCTGCTGCCTCCCCATCTTGCCATTTTGAAGCTACTCTCTCTGCAAGCATTTTGGTCCCCGGGTGTCAGGCCCTCGGGCTGAGAGACAGCTAGTAGGCTGTATTTGTTTCCAGTCTCGTTTATGCTGAAATTGTGTAATTCAATTAAATAAGTAAACCAAAATATTGTGAACACACCCGAAGTTGTCTCTATAACACCAAATTGAAATCTTCAGGAGGGTTCTATAAAGGCGAATTGCTAAAAACAAAGATTGCTGTCAAATTCGGGGTGGAAAAGCAACTGTGAGACAAGATGGGGGACAGAATTGTAAAAACCTAGAAGATATGACTCTCATATCACGTTTCAAGAGTCTTTACGTTCTTGTTCCACTCCCGAGAAATTGAAATTGGGAATTGTGGGTGATGTGGAATTAGTTTACCCAAGAAAGATGAGCCCGCTGCAGCCGGGAGTCATATAAGCCATGGCAAGGCTCTACCTGTGTGAAAGGATCTTAAAAAGGCAAACAGCTTCTATGCTCTGAGAAGAAATAAAATGCTGGTCAGAGGGAGGTGAACATTATTTTTCTATTAATCTTCTCAGGACTTTTGCACTTGACTTTGTTTGAGACAGGGTCTCTCATAGCTCAGACAGGCTTGAAACTTGCTGTGTAGCTGAGGCTGGCATTGAACTCCTGGTTCTCCTTGCCTTCACTTACAAGTGCTGGGATGACAGGTGTGCTACCACATTAAGTATCTCTCTTTCTTTCTCTCTGGCATATATTCATGTGTCTGTGCACATATACGACAGTGGAAGCCAGGAGTTAATAGCTTAGGGAATATTCTTTTACACTGTGTGAATATATGTCACTGTGGTTGGTTTAATAAAGAAGCTGACTGGCCAATGGCTGAACAGGATATGGTCAGGCAGGAGAGCCAAATGGAGAATGTTGGGAGGAAGAAGGGTGGAGCTGGAGGAGTTTGTACGGAGAGGCAGAGAGAAGCAAGGAGGGCATGCTGTGCTGAGGTACCAAGCCGTATGGCAAAGTGGAGATAGGAAATGTGGGTTAATTTAAATGCAAGAATTAGCTAGTAATAAGTCTGAGTTATTGGCTGACCATTTATAATTATCATTAAGCCTTTGTGTGGTTACTTGGAAGTGGCTTGTGGAACAGAAATTTCTACCTCCAGAGGCCAGGAGTTGGTAGCCGGTGTTTTCGTCACCTAACTTTTTGAGATGGGGGTCTCTCATGGAGCCTGGAGCCCACTGAGTTGACTAGGACAGCTGAGCAGCAAGCCTCACGGTCGTCTGTTTAGTGGCTCTCCAGCACTGGGATGGGTGTGCAGAGTCTGGCTCTTGATGTGGGCTCTGGAATCTGAAAGTACCTTATCAACCGAATCACCTCTCCAGTTCCTAAGGAAGCAATTCTTGGTTTAATAAATCCAAACGAGTAGAGGTGGTTTAACCAGAGGTATTTCCATACTAAAGAACACGTGAATATGTGTAAACACACACACACACACAGGGCCAAGAGCTTCATTGAGCACACCCATATATGCATACTCATAGTCCCCCCATACACATACATGTAAGCACAGATTCACACTCAGAGGCCCACACTGCCTGCACACACTTAAGCACACATGCACGTGCACTCACAAGCCAGAACTTTTCCCTCTGCAAGAACAGTCAAAACAGTGAGCAGAGACTGGTTTTAAATCACAAATTCACCCCTTGGTGTCTTTCTCCCCTTGGCTCTGTGGTGGGGTTGGGAGGATTGGGAGTGGGGGTGGGTGGAGTCAGGGAGAGACCTGGATTCCTCCTCTAGGGCAGGCTGGGAGCCTGTAGGGTTGGAACTGCATTATTGAGAACCCTGTTCTGCTTTTATCTCCAAGGTAGCCAGACTTGCCTGAGAAGGAGATCACCCTCAGGAACAGCATCCCAGGATACAAACTTCCCCTGAAAAGAAGCTTGGCGGACCCCACCCAGCCTCTTCCTTGCTGCTTCTAGGGGACCCGGCTTAGGTTCTTGGGATGAAGGTTTCCAGGCCTGGCAACGGATTCCTGAAGCCTGGATCTGTGAGTCATGCTGTCTTCCCCAGGTGGCTCTGGTAGGTAGAAGCCCTGAAGGGAGAGCATTCTGTCTTAATAGGAGTGCATGCCATCTTAAGAGACCTTTATCTGGGAGTGTGTCCCCACTTCCTCAAGATCCCATGTCATCTTGGTGATGGAAAATGTCTGATACAAAAGTAGAGTTCTGGCTGGGCGGTGGTGGCACACACCTTTAATCCCAGTACTCGGGAGGCAGAGGCAGGCGGATCTCTGTGAGTTTGAGGCCAGCCTGGTCTACAAGAGCTAGTTTCAGGACAGGCTCCAAAGCTACAGAGAAACCCTGTCTCAAAAAACAAACAAAATAAAACAAAACAACCCCCCCCCAAAAAAAAAGTAGAGTTCTGGAATTCTGGGAAAGAGAAGGAATCCCACACAGGTGTCTTCTCTCTCCCTTAAAAAAAAGATTCCATTTTTATTTTTAAATTATGTGTGTGTGTGTGTGTGTGTGTCTCAGTGTGGGGTTGTATGCATGCCTGCAGTACCCGCAGAGGCCAGAAGAGGGAGTAATAGGTGGTTGTAAGCTACTGATGGGAGTGCTAGAAACCAAATTCAAGTCTTTCTCTTTTCAAGAGCTGCATATGCTTGGCCATCTTTCCAATCCCAGGTCATCTCTTTTATGAAAAAGACAGAGGTCAGGAGGGGAAAACCTTGCCCAGGCCACTCTGAGAGTGGCTGGGATTGGGTCCAGGACTGGCTGGTCCCTGTGTGCCCATTTCCTTTGTCAGGGCAGATGGTTGTGCTGTACAGTAACAAGTGCCCTCAAGTCTCTTTGGTTGAGGACAACACAGACAGCCAAGGTTAGCAACAGTTCTGCTCACCTCAGTCACTCTAACCCTAGCTGGTGGCACAGCTGCCATCTTGGATTTACTGGTTGTTGGGAGGAGGAAGAGAGCTTAGGACATTGTGTTGGCAGTTCAGTGTGCTGGCCTGGGATTTGCAGTCATTGGCCAGAACTGGTCACATGTCACCATCCAGCTGTAGGAAGCATGGGAATTAGAAAGTCAACATTGTCAATCATGCCCACTTTTCTGTCACCCTCACGTGACCCAGGACCACTGCTGGGTCTGCCAACCTGGGACAGCCCTCAGGCCCTCGTCTTCGCCTACCCCAGCCTCCGGGGCTCTGTTTTCCCTCCTCTCTCTGCTTCCAGTAGGTATACTTCCCCCTTCTCCTCACATTCCAGTCTGGGGATTTTACAGTCTAGCTCTGGCTTTGACCCTGACCTACTGTGCAGGGTGATCCAGGTCAGCTTTCTCTCCTTAGCTGGGCTCAGTTTTCCCCTCTGTGTGCTGGGGTTCCGCCTTCGATCTTGGCCTCCACAGCCTCTTGCCGAAGCGTTTCTGGAGGCCGCTGCTTGTTGAGACAACAGACCTGGGGGAACAGATTTTATTTTTCTTCCTTTCCTATCCCTGTTTTAGAAGATCCCACATATGTTGGGCCTGAAGGCATCCCACGCGTCCTGGGGTGATGGCAATCCTGCCAGGAAAATGCCTCCTTGGAGGTGGGCGCTCTCCCCAAAATGGGACGGGGCCAGACTCATCCACTTCCTCCTCGCTCTCACGGGATGGGGGCAGCTCCTAGGACACTAGAGGGCAATGCTAGCCAGTGCATCAGCTAAAGCCTTGCCAGCTTCTTGTCTCTCATTTGGAGACTACACAAAACAGGGCGCTTTATCGCTTGAGGGATTTAGATGAAACGCCAAGTGTTGGGGTGGTACGGCCGTAGACAGCTCAAAGAATTTAGATTTGATGTCTCGAAGGACATCTGGGCAGAAGTAGTTACTGTGTGAGAAGTGGAAGTGTAGGGAATCTTCTTTGACCTATATTTAATTTGTCTATAAAGCTCAAACACCTTGCTTTGTAGTTAAAGGTGACCTTGAGCTTCTTACCCTCTGGCCTCCTCCCACGAGCATGCATCATTCATTATAAAGCCAAGCTGTATGCCATGCTGGGGCTCGAACCCAGGGCTTTCTGCATACAAAGCGAACACTCTACCAACTGAGCTATACTCCCCAGCTTGTTAATGTCAGTAAAATTTGTTTTAATCCTAACACTTGGGAGATGGAGGCAGGAAAAAAAAATCAGGATTTCAAGGCCTGCTTCGTTACATAAGGAGTCCAAGGTCAGCCTGTGCTACCTGAGACCCCGTCAGAAACAGAAAGAACTAAACCTGGAGTCTCGGCTGAGGTTTTGGTACCATGGAATGTGGAGCATCTTCGTGTTTTTCAGAGTTGACCGATATTTTGGTTTTGCAATCAATGCTGAGAATGCCACTTTACATAAACACACAGAACAAAACAGCAGACGTGTGTTTAGGACCATTTCAGAAACTGTTGGAAATTCTGTCCTAATCCCAAGCCAGAATTCATTTAATGAGTTTTCGTGAAACTCAAGTCAGCAACTCAAAGAGCAATTTTTAAAAATCAAACAATGGAGCACAACACAATTCAAAGACACATGGATTTGATCCTTACACACTGAAGGATGGTGGTGGGGACACAGGGAAAGGTTCCGTTTCTGTAATTAAAGCATTCTGTTTCAACGGGAACAGGAAACTGCGTGGAGCTGCATTTCGGCGCATACAGTAGTCTCGAACCTGGGCTTTGCAGGCAGCGTGCTGCTGCTGTGAGCTAAGACGGTGCACGCACGGAGCTGACACCCATGCTCTGTGATAGAACCAAGGCTGTGGCGAGGTCACGCAATGCAGCATGGTCCATCACCGACAGAAACTCCTCAGGTACACTATGCTTTTGATTTTGAATTAACTCTTGGTCATTGTGTGTTCAGAAAACTTTTACCATTGCCAGATTTTTTTTTTTGTAACCTCCACATTCAGTTACGTGACCCCACTCAGGACTGTGACACAGTTTGAGAAGACAGAGTTTCAAGTCCAAGTTTACATCCACTCCGTGTGCCTTCCCCACCCCTCCCTACAGACGTGTGCACAATGACACAGGCTATGTGGTACTTCTCTGTGGTCCTAGGGCTGCCTCTGTCAATGAGTGGTTCTAGATCCCTTCGTCCGCCTGCCCCGCCAGTCCACCCTTCCTTTTCAAAGAATCCTTATTTTATGTGCATGGGTGTTTTGCTTGCATGTTTGTCTGTGCACCATGTCCATGTTTGGTGCCTGCAGAGGCCAGAAGAGGCCCCTGGCCCTGGACTTACTGATTGTTGTGAACCACTACAAGGAGGCTTGAAATGGAACCCCGTTCCTCTGCCAGTGTTCTTAACTGCTGAGCCCCTTCCCAGCCTTTAGATTTGATTTGCAACTGCTCCTGTGTTCAGGCCGCAAGGCTCTTTTGTGGTCCCCACCTGAGATCCTTAGCTCAGCCAAGGGGAGGTCCCTGCTGTCATTTACTGAGTGCCCATTGTATACCAGAGGCTGTGTCATGTTTCAGAATCACCAGGCTGCCTTCCTATCAAAGAGCTGGGGGATTAAGCATTCCTCCAGGGGTGGGTTTCTCTTGCTGCTGAGCCTCTGGGAAGTCTTGCTCTTCCTCCATCCCTCACTGGGATGCAAATATGTCCTGAGAGCAAGGCAGTCTTCAGCTCTAAGTCTGTCTCTATCATTTCTAGGCCCTGAAGAAACTAGCCTCAAAAAAAGATTCCTGAGGGCTTCATGCATTCAAGAAACAGGGTGGGACTTAGGGGGGAGGGTTCCTCCCCCTCAAGCATTTCATTCTCTTTCTCTCTGCCCTCCCACAGTCTCCACCCTGCCCATTGTCCTCATTAGGGCCACTATTGCAACTTGGGGAGGGGGGGAGTGTTTATTTGGCTTACATACACCTTCCCTTGAGGGAAATCAGGACAGAAATTCAAACAGGGCAGGACCCTGGAGGCAGGAGCTGATGTAGAGGCCATGGAGGGGTGCTGCTTACTGGCTTGCTCTCCATGGCTTGCTCACCTTGCTTTCTTGTAGAACCCAGGACCATTAGCCCAGGGATGGCACCACCCACAATGAGCTGGGCACTCCTGCCCATCAATCACTAATTGTACTAATTGAGATAATACCCTTATGGAGGATTTTCCCAGTTTAGGTATCCTCCTCTCAGATGACTGGCTTTGTCTGTTTGGCATAAACCTCTCCAGCACGCTCATCCAACAAACCCTGAGTCTCCACAGGAGAGAAAAGCCCTTTCGCTCTGCCGGCCTCTTCCTGAGATGGGGAGTCTCAGCCATTTAGAGTAGGATGACCCCTAGGCACGAGCAAACTAGTACCCCCCCCCATCTTAAGACAGGTTTCTCTGTACATCCCTGCGTCCTGGAACCCCCTCTGTAGACCAGGCTGGCCTGGAACTCACAGATCCACCTGCCTCTGCCTCCCAAGTGCTGGGATTAAAGGCATGCGTCCTGGGATTAAAGGCATGCTGGGATTAAAGGCTGGTCCTGTCTCCTCTCTTTGCAGCCACAGGAGCTGCCTCAGAGAGGTGAAGTGATCTGCTCCAAGACACACAGCAGGTGAGCCAGTGGTAAGCTCCTGCCATCTGCCTCTAGTCCAGTGCCCCTTCCCTCACCAAAGCGTCTAGGTTCTGACCTCTGGGCATCTCTGGCTGGCGATTTCCCTCTGGTTTAGGGTCTGATGATTGTAGCATGACCCTGGAGCCTTTCCCATGCCCACTGTGTGGCTATGTGGCTGAGACGAGGCTGCGGCTTGGCCCCACACCCATTTTCTCTCTCTTCCCCAGCTCCTCTCATTTTTCCTCTGAAAGGGAAAAATTAATAGAAAATGTAAGTGAGCAATCTCACAGCCGAGGCGGGTTTTCATTATTTGCGGCTGGGGAAGGCAGGCCGGGATGCGGGTCCCAGCGAAGCGTGGATCTTGCCAGAGCCTCAGGGAGATAATTGAGCATCGGCAGGCGCAGGGCGGGTGCTGTGAGCAGGCTGTATTATCATTAGAATTTACATGACACATTAGCCAGAAGTGGCTGCGTTCATCTCTCTAACCAAATCCCATTTACCAAATGAGCAGCCTCGATACCAGCCACCAGCTGGCTTAGTTCCCTGTGGCCTTCTGCTCAGAGCATTTTGGTGGCCTGCTGTCCCCCCCCTGGGCAAGAATGAGAAGCCCCAACATCCACTGGAAAGCCCATTCTGTGTTAGACGTTTTCATGCCTGGCACTGCTTTCCCATCCCCACCATCCTCACTGTGGGCCACCGGTGTTAATTAGACCCATTTGATGGACAGGGAAAATTTCAGTTTTGCATTGCTTTCGTGATTAGTAAACTTACGAAAGTGGACTCTGGAGCCAGAATTTCTGGATTCCAATCTTGAGTCTTTCTGTTGTCGGCTGTGTGGCTTGGGCAAGTCACTTAACCTCTCGGAATCTTCCCGTCTTCACCCTGGAGACGGGCTAATCATGGTGCCTGCAGCCAAGCTGTTGTGAGGATTGAGAACAACACGAGGGCAGAGAGATTGACCCCGAGTGAACTTTCACTTTGTGAACAGGTGACATCAGTTATCACCTTACTATTTTTCCTGCTGACATTCAACAGACACACGCCCCTAAGTGAGGAGTGCTCGGCATTCAGAAATGGCCTTTGATTCTCCGGACAATACTGTCCCCCGTTCAGAGGCTTGGGCGAATTGCTTGCACAAGGTCACCCGGCTCCAGAGTAGAGAAGCTGGATTCTGAGCTGGAATCTGGTCTTTCTGAGATCAAGACCCCCGTCTTCTCCTGACCAAGCCAGCTGTCTTCCTCATGGATGGAGTTTTCCCTTAGGTCAGCATGGTGACCTTGCCAGTCCTCAGGCTCTCAGTCCACCCTCTCCGGCCCCTCTCCCCCATCTCCCAGGCAACCTGTGTGTGTGTACCTGTATCTCTTGGTATTTTTGTGTATGTGTCTGTCTGTCTGTCTTTGAAGCTGTGTTTCTCTGTTTCTTTCTGTGTGTCTTCTCTCACTGTGTGTCTGGGTATCTATGTCTCTCTGTGCGTCTGTGTGTCTGTCTCTGTGTGTGTTATTTCTGTGTTTTTGTGTGCACGCGCGCATATGTGTCCATGTCTCTTCTGCCTTCTGCGACGTCTGCCGCCAGTCCATCACTCACTCAGGGGAGGTGAAGAGGGTTAACGACAGGGAACTCCCCCCCCCCCCGTGAGCACCTACTATGCACCAGGCCCTGGGGCCAGACAGAGACGAATGAGACGCAGCCTCCAATGACAACAGAAAGGGTATCACCTGACAGAACATGATTAATTGCCGGGAACTACATAGGCAGCGGCTGGAGTTTGCAGGCTAAGGCTCTGCACAGAGCAAAGTCACAACTACGGTGGTGGGAAGGGCTTGCCTATAGCCAGGTACTTGTTGGGTGCCTACTATGTGCCAGTGACTCTTCTAGGTGCTTAGGACTGTTGCTGGGAACAACCCAAGCAAGGTGTCAGCTCCGCTAGAGTTTACAGTCTTGGGGGAGGGCACCAAGAATAATGACCTAAGATGGGTCTGGGGGCACCTATTGTTAAGGTCAGCATTGGAGAGGCTCAAGCAGAAATAAATGCAAGTTCTGGGTTAGTCTGGGCTACTGACTGAGGCGTGGTCTCAAACAAAACACACAGAAAACAGACGTACAACAGTAATGAGGACACAAGCTGATTGCTGGTGGGAGGGGCTCTGAAGGCCGCGAGAAGGCAGGGCTTCGCGTCTGAGTGTGAGCTGCTCTGGGAGATGGAGCCAGTCATCAGGGAGCTTGTGGGAAGGGGGTTGCAGGCCCAGAGAAACAGCAGAGTCCACAGTAAAATTAGACAGCAGGAGCTTGGCCTAGGCTGGTGTGGGAGGGAGCCGAAGGAGGTGTGTAGGAACAATGGCCCCGCCCCCAGAGGTCTCCCTGGACCCTCTCTCTGTGGCCTCTTGGTTTGTCTTTGTCGTCCCCCCCCCCCCCCCCCCCCCGTCAATGTCCTTTCTGCTTGAAGGTCCTGTGGATGCGCACTGAAGGGCGCGGCCGGCTCTTTGAACCAGGGTCCCCTCAGACAGCCTCTCTTGACTCTCTTCTCTGCTGCTCCTTCGGTTAGCACTCCTGTAAGGGGCTTTCTGCTGCTGGGTCTTTTGTTTTTTCTGCAGCCTTCATTTTGGAATCCCAGCCTGTTCCCATGTGGCCAACTCCTATACATCCTTTTAGGCCTCCTCCTCTATGTCCCTTTGCCCCCAAGCTGCCTTTTCCAGAGAGCATCCCACACTGTATTAGAGCCATCACTTCCGGGATGTGGGGCCTAAATGCCAGTCATGAGTCACAGAGCCATGTCGTCTCTTTTTTGTCTGGAGCTGTGGCTTGGGGAGGATGGTGGGGCTTGCAAACTCAGGTCTTTGGGTGTCCCTCAGAGTCCTGCTGAGCCTGGAGGAGACCAAAGCGGATGTCCCCACCTGGCCCCGCCCCCAACAGGGTTGGGGGGGGGGATACCTAAGCTGGGGGCGGAGCCGCAGCTGTGTTCCTGAGCTGATGCTTCTGTGTGCCAGGAAATGACTTGGAGATGCTCTGTCAAGCACAAGATATAAATTGCAGGCCGTTTTTAAACGTTTGGAGAGATTGCTTTTTGAGTGGCAACCTGCATCTGTGTGTAACGGAGGGGGCGGGGCAGGGGCTCAGTTACTTTTCTCTATTTGTTCTCTTCCTAGGGGCTTACTTCCTTTTGGGCCTGGCAGGTCCCTTGCTCAGCCTGGGGTAAGAGGCAGAGCCTGTGGGAATGGTGGAGACTGACCGTGGGAGCTGGGCAAAGGGCTAATAACCTCTGGCTCCGGGGTTAGTGGGCAAGCTCGTAGGTAGTGCAGCAGGCCTAGGGGGTGGTGGGCCAAGTCCTTTTCTTGCTCCTGTCTCAGACAAGACAGGCTCAGGGATCCGCCCATCAATGCTTCCCAGCTTGTGACTTCCAGGGTCTTGATTTTATTGCAGCTCTCTTGTTTGAGCCGACTCAGCAGAGCCCGCAGAGGCCCCAGCACAGTTTAGACAGGCTTTTCAGACCTTTGGGGCCATAGGCTGGGCCCGGGGGTCTCCTGGGCCATGAGGTGGGTGAGAGACCATCTGTCAACTCTGACGATTGCCATGGGGGTCACCTGCTGACCCCAGAAGCAATTATTCACTGGCTCCTTCCTTCCTTCCTTCCTTCCTTCACAGTAGAAAGGTTTCAAGTGGCTACTCAATGCCCAGTGTGGTCTGGGACTAGAAATACAGAGAGAAATGAAACTAAACATGATCACCCTGAGTGGAGTTTACACACACATTTCTCCTTTAGTTCAACATCTTCTTCTCCCCCCACCCCCATTTCACTCCCCCTGTTCCACAGTAGAACCCACACTGTAAGCAATCTCCCACTAACTACACCCCCAGTCTAGCTTTCCTGTCTGGTACACCAATAGGGATCCTCACTTCTACATCCAGGAAGGATGGGGGAAGCGGGGTAGAGTCAAGAATCTGTGATCAAACTTAGAGAGAATGGACTTGCCGGGAGGGAGGGCTTCTCTCCCTGTTAGGAAGCCCTAGCTGCTGTCCCTGGCATACACAGTCTGGGGTAGCCACTGAGTTGGAGAAAATGGCTCCTGGGCACGCAGGGGCTGGACTGGGCTGGGTTTAAGGCAGTTGCCATGTGATTTGCACCCCTGGCCTGGGAAAGGAGGTGGCATTTCCTCACCGTGGTTGGAAGGATCCCCAGGGGACCTGGCCTTCCCACTGCACACAGAAAGCTGGTTACAATTTGAGTTAATGCCCCTTAGAAGGAGCCGATGGGTCCCTCAGGGGCCTTTCAGGAGATTACAGATTGCGTTCAAGCCCATTCACCCTGGAGAGGGAGAGGAAGGCGAGCTCTCCGCATCGGCTGTCTGAACCCAGGAGCTAGGACACCGGGCCAGGCTTGAGTTAGCCTAGAGTGAGGACGGGGGACACAGAGGAAGAGCTGTACATAGGCCACATGTATGATCACTCACCCGGCCTCAGTGCCACCTGTCAGTTGTGTGTGCTATCACGCTCGTGTGACACACGAGGAGACAAACACAACAGAGGGGAAGGCATCGCGTCACATCTGTGGTAGTTCTGAGAGTTGAACTCAGGCAGCCTGGCCCCAGAGGGGTGGTGCTGTCCACTGAGCTACATGGTGAATCTGGGAAACTGGGCTTGGAGCTACAAGCGAATGGGTCCCTCTAGGATGCTACAGAGCCCTGGACTGAAGCCATGTGCCGGTTGGAGCTTATACCATCCTAGAGAATAATTCCTGTCTGTAGTATCCAGGGGCTTAAGGGGAGATGTGGGGTTTGAATCTCTGCCCCCTCTCTACCTTAGAGCCTAAATATTATAGGCCCGGAGGGATGTTCTACTGCTGTCCTCTTGTTCCCTCCTGCCTGGATGCTGTCCTCCCTTCCCACATAGATGCCTAGGCAGAGACTGCTTGTGGGATATTTTGGGAGGGGATGCTCAGGGCTGGGAATGAGTCTTCTCTGGCCTGAGGGAGGTCTAGGGGCCTGGTAGCAGCAAGGGAACCTATATTATGAGTTAGACACACTTCAGATCCTGGCAACCCTGCCTCTTGTCCTGGGACCTACAGACACTCAATAGCCAACCTCAAGTTGGGCCATGGGATACTTCTGAAGCTCCTAACCTGGAGGTAGAGAGAGGTGGCATGGGTGTAGCTCAGAAACAGTTAAAAGCCATTACCCTAGAACCCATGGATCGCAACCCTCTGTCTCTGGGGGGTCTTGGGTAACTGAAGCGTCAGGCCACTTTCTATCTTAGACCTCAACTAGCAGCCCCGCTTAGACTGTACAGAAATTCCACAGTCCTTTTATCTCAGCTTCCTGGGTCAGGTCAGCGATCACGGGTCTTACAGACAGAATGTGTGGCCACCTGGCTCCTGGACGGATGCTGTGGATAACTCACAGCTGCGCTACACACTCGCTTCTCTGGACACGCTCTGGCTCTTGGCCTGGGCCTGCGGCACTGACTGATTACCTGATTTGTCTCAGCAGGGAGGGAGCCAGGCTTTCTCCCACCCTGGATTTGGAGTCAGGATCCCTTTGTGCTTCTGGGGGACCTCATCCCGCAGCCTTGGCACTGACAGAGTTATAAACAATGGGAAACTCTGAGTTACAATCTAAGAGACAGAAACAAAGGACAATGTCCCTGTGTCTCCGACTGTCCTCTAAATTTGATCTCTCCAGTTTATTGGCTCACTTGGGGTAATAGGTCTGTTTTAAGTGGCCACTTCTAGGTGTTAAGTGCGTTTCAACTACAAAATTATAATGTGCAGTCTCAGATAAGAATCCACATTTCAAGTTTGCTGCAATGTTGACTTTTAGTCTTCCGTAAGCCAGAGCAGCTGACAGGTTGCCGGGGACAGGGCCTGTGGCTGCTGTGGGAAGGGCGGGAGGACGGGAGGGGTGACAGCCCTTCTGTAACTGGGTCTCAGTGGAGGTTTGAGTTTCTAAGACTGACTGGCAGCAACTCCTTCTTCCTCCCAGCTTCTGGTCTCTAGGGGTTCCCTTCACAGGCGCTCTTGCCTCTCCAGGCAGTCAGCCCCCTTGCTCAGTACCTAAAGTAGTGGCTAGTTGTTTCTCTCCTCGCTCTGCATCAAACATTCACTCAGTCTTTGTCCCCGAGGATTCTGGGTATATTGGCTACACCCAGGGCAGGCCTCCTCCTGCCCCAGGATAGTCAGGTTTCCCAGGCAGAATTAGACTGAGGAGGATGCTTGGCTTTTGGTAGGTATCATGTTTTGTAACTTCTTGTTATGTATGTAATGGAAAACACTTCTTGCTGTCTGACACCCAAGAGGGTTGCCAATGGGTGTCTCGTTCTAGTCAGGTCCAGCTCGGGTCTATCCCTCAGAGGTGTCTTAGGAAAAGCATCGGAGCTAATTAGGATACCATCCTAAATGAGCTCTGTGACCGCGATAGCTGACTTAGCCAGCTCCTGTCATCTGTAAAAAAGAGACACCAGTGCTACCTTAGAGATGGCTGAGAAGAACAAATGATGCCTGGCCCGTGTGAGCACCAAGTGACAATGGACCATCATTCTTACTTCCCACAGACTCTGGACCTTGGGGCTAGAGAGACAGCGGCGAGAGCATAACTCAAGGATTCGGGCGCAAGAGCGGAGTTGTGACCCTGAGCCACACAGCTGAGCTCCTCTGAGCCTCAGTTTCCACCACTGCAAAGTGGGCCTTTCATGAACACTTTCTGTCCCAGGGCTGTTGGGTGGATTTATCGAGATAGTGTGTGATGCTCGGAGCTCGTGGCTTGGTTTATGGAAGGCAGTTGATAAAAGATAGCCACTGTCTTCTATTACTGATGGGAGACGGGCTTTTCCTAGAGGGCTAAGAAGCACCAGCGTTCTCACGGACTCCTTTAAATCAGCCGCCCCTCCCTGGCTTATCTGCTCCACTTTAATCACCCAAGAAACAGTGGAGGGACCCAGATATTCCCAGGAAGCCCTTGATTTATAATTACTGTTCCTCTCAGGCGGTAATTTCTCCCCCACCAACCCCATCCTGGTCTTGCGTGCTGGAGCACAGTTAGCTCTCCATTGTCAGAGCCGGGAACTTCAGTATCAAATTAAATGCAAACAGATGGATCTTGCTCATCTGTGTTTTTCTCAAGTCCCTCAGCTGTCCTGGAAAAAACCAGGGCAACGACGAGGACATCTCTGGCCCGCCTTGCTAATGAGCAAGCTCATTTTCCTTGTCCTCCTCCTGCCACAAGGAGAGAAGGATTGTTTCTCTGTTTGGCAAGCCAGTATCAATATTTCCAGAGTGATGCAATGAAGAAAAGGGCCCCAGGCTTGATCAGTGATTGAGGCCGCGGAAGACGGCTGGGCAAGGGGCTCTCTTCTTTCCAGTCTCCCCTCTACTCAGGTACACCAGCCCAGGGGAAAGCCAGGCTAGGGACCTCTCCTGCCATCCTACCCCCGCCCCCGAGAGTCATTATTCTCTCCCTCCCTCTTCTCTCCGTCAAAAGGCTGCCTTGCCCATTCTCTGTCAGATGGAGGCCCAGGCAGAGCAAAGGTTGTGCCCGAGTTCATAGGGTAAAAATCGGATGGGGTTTCCCAGGTAACTCGTCTGTGCTTTCCCATGATACGGCAAGCTATATAGTCTTTTAGGAAGTGAAATCTCAACTCACAATATGCCACAGACAAAAGCAAGGGTGCTTAGAATAAAGTGTGGCCAGAGGGAATGAGACAGGCAGAGGCTCAGTCTGGGGGACTTCCATTCACGGTGACACTTAAATGCCTTTAAGGAACTCTGGGGCTCTATGGCACCTGGCTTGACAGCTCCTACAGTAAACTCTTATCATTTTTGATTCTTCATATCTGTATTTGGGAAGGAAAATTCACAGGTCTGGAGCCTGGGTACTTCTAAATCAGCTAAATATTTGGGGTCCTGTTTTTTGGCCTTCTTTCCACTACGGGCATTGAGAAAGAAGAGATAGGGAACCTACCCCCTGCCCCCTTTCTGGAGGAACCAGACTCTGAGCAGGAGAACTCTGTGTTTTGGAACATGCCGTCACTCCACTTGGCCCTGCTTCGTGTTTGCCCTGGGGTGCAGTGAGAGCCAGCCTATGAGGGCCACCCCATCCTCTACATCATGGAGGAGGTGGTCCAGGGTTCTCAGCCTCTAGCTGTCTGCATCCACTAGGAGGACACCTGATGGCCTCAAGAGGTCTACTGTAAGCAGAGTCTCCTTAGCCCTAGGACAGAGAGGACAGCGTGATGACCTGGCGTGCTGGAAGACTTGAAAGTGACAGATGAAGTTCCTGGTCCCCGTGTTCCGTGTGGCACTGCTCCTTAACTTCCTGTGTTCATTTTTTATTCAACAAATGTCGATGTGAAACCCTGGGCCCTGGCTGGTTGCCAAGGATACGCGCTGGCTGGGAGGGCTGCTGGGTGCGAAGGGTAGGGCTGCCTGGGATGCTCAGGTCCGCTGTTCATACTGGTGGGATGCTGTGCTGGCTGCAGTGTTTTCTTCTCAAACGGAAGTGGCATTACACCAGCTACTGGCTTCCACGATTTATTTTTTTAAATATCAATCAATCAATCAATCAATCAATCAATTCATTCATTTTAGCGAGAAGCTATCCTCCAAAAAAGAATGATGAGTGATCACCAGGGCTGGGGACTGTCTTAGCTTCCGATAGCCCCATGACTCTAATCATGCCTACTTGGCAGCTGAAATGATTGAGAAGCTGTTCCATGATGCTCCCGATGCCACAGAGTTTATGTGAATTCCAGAATACTGAGGAGGATGGAAATGGGCCTTGAGGAACTGGGTAGGGCTCTGACTTTGTCCCTTATCTGACAGTTTCAACACATATATCTGAATTCTGTGGCCACAAGTCTGCTTTCTCGTTGTACAGAAAGAGAAACTGAGGCCTTCAGACGGTTAGACTTGATTAAAGTCACTATGCTAGCCCGGTAGCAGAGCTGGGGTCTACACTCGGGTCTCTGGACCTTGTCCTTGCCTGCACCTGGTAAACCGGAATCTCATTGGCCACGTGAGACATCCCCTTCATCCTTCGCAATCAGCATTCCGAGTCTTTGCTCTCCCGCGGTGGGGCTAGACTGGGCTGGGGTGGGGGTGCGTGCCGGGCTGCAGGGAAGAAGTGGTTCACTTCAGAGGCAGCCCCGGCCTCCTCAGACTTGCCTTCTAACTTCTTCAAGTTTCAGGCCACATAATTAAGCGCTTGCTAATAAGCCATCCGTCTTGTCCCACAAAGAGCGCGGCAGGCCTCCCGCTGGCGCCCTGCTCCTTTGGGAGGGGGATCAATGCCTTATCTCAGCTGGGCCTGTGTGCAGAGGAAGGAGGGAAATGAAAGCACTTAATTACGGCGCAGGGGAGTGGAAAGGGAATGGGCCGCGCCGTCGCGGGCTCCCAGTGTCCGCTCTCTGAAGACAGCATGCAGTAGCAGAGTCCAGGGGTCCCACGGCTGTTTAGGGGTTCTACTCAGGCCATAGCCCTCTGCGGGGAACTCAGGATGAGACGGTGAAGATCAGAGACTCCCGGGGCTCAGCTACAGCTTGTCCCCAGTGTATGCACCCGACTCTTCCCTGCCCAGCCCAGCCCAGCCCAGCCCAGCCCAGCCCAGCCCAGCCCAGCCCAGCCCAGCCCAGCCCAGCCCAACACTGATCAGGCCTGTGGGCAGTGAGCTGGGACCATGAGCTGAGGGAACACTGCCGTCGGGCCATGAATTTCGTGTTCTTTCAGGTAAGAAAAGCGTCCTGGGCCCTGTTTCCCCTTGTGCCTGTGGATGGAAGGGCAGTTTGGTGCTTCAGAGGGGAAAGGACTGGGTGAGCTCAGCCGCCCAAGCCTCTGCTCTAGGTTTTGGATGGAGGAGCCTTCCCATAGGACCCCCTTCCCCGAGCTTGAGGACATGGTCACCAGCTGGTGGCACTGTTTTTATTTTACCCTCCCCTCATCTTTTTCTTAAAAGACGGGGTCCTGTGGGGGAGTGGCGAGGCGACGAATGGCTTTACTCCTAAAACAGTTGCCAGTTTGGAAGTCTCAGGAGCCAGAACCCTCTGTCCTGTGGTGAATTCTCCCTCTGAGGTTCTTCCTCTCTCTGGACGGGCCTCTGTCTTCTGTGGGCCTGGCTGCTGACATGTGCCATCTCTTGTTTCCTTGGCTTCTGCATCCTTTGTTCTTGGCTGTGTCAAATTCCCCGCCTAGGCGCCTATAGCACCCTGCTGCCTCTGGTCTAGGGAGAATCCCTACCACTGGGGCTCCCGGTTCACTCTAGCCTTTTACACCCATTCCAAGACAGCAGGTGGCTGGGACCATGGCAGCCCTGCCTGCAGTGGGTGGAGGGGGTGGCAGGTAGGACCACTGCCTCCCAATCCCAGAGGAGCTGCCTAGGTGTGGCCCCGGCTCTGGCTGCTGCGTACCATCGTCCCAAGTTATTATTCCAGGGCACCAGGAGTGGAGGATGGGAGGAGTTTCGTGCAATGTTTACGCCCGCCTGCCCGCAGCCTCATCCCGCTTCTTCGCTTCTTCACTACCCGCAAGGGACAGGCGTAGAGGAAGCGAACTGGGTCTCCCCCTTTAAGCCCAGGCTGTGCTCGTTTCAGTGGCTCCCTCAAGAGTTCTTCATGCTGCCCCCCCCCCCGAAACCAGCTAACTGAGACAATGCATTCATCCAGGGGGTGATCTCTGAGGCAGCAAAAGGGGTAGTGGAGACTGAGCAACCTCTGACGTGATCTGTATTGAGCTTTATGTTAACATGAGTGTATACAGGATTATCCCGTGATTGTTGCTCTCATGTATAACTGTGCAGCTGTGGCCTTACCCTCTGTCCCTACTGTCCCTCTGAGCTGGAGAGAGAGAGAGAGAGAGAGAGAGAGAGAGAGAGAGAGAGAGAGAGAGAGCACACCAGCAAGAGAGAGCACTCAAGGCCCATTTTTATTCCACCCTTCCCTCACCTTTTCCTTAGGGTCTGGTCTCTAATCCACACTCACTCCTAAGTCCCATCCTTCTCAGCAGGGCTGCATTTTGACCAGTTCACAGAGCAGGGTTACCTTCTCCCTGTTCACGAGCAGGAGCCTGTCTCACGCTCGCAGTGGCCCCACCGCTGCTCTAGCCATTGCTTCCTTGGTGGCGCCAGCAGGTGCCTTTAGCAGCACTGGTGAAGCTGTACGATAGCTCACACTTTCCAGTCAGTGGGCCCCCTGTGCCAGGCCTTACGCCCTTGTGGGGACAAACTCAGCAGTCACAAACCGGGATACCCTGAGCAGAGCTCAGTGATGTGCTGGAACTTGCTCATACTGGCTTTGAGCACAGTTACATGTTCAGAAAACTTGCCAGGCAGATAGGAAACTGTTTGAAGGTTTTTTTGGTTTGTCTGTTTGTTTTTATGTGTTTTAGGCAAGTGCTCTGAATGACTTCCCCAGCCCTATAGCTTGAAATCAGCATTGGTAAGAATATTCACACCACGGCCAATGGCAAGTGCTGCCATGACCTCGTGTTCTCATCTGTTTTCTAGCATACTGCTGAACTGGGTGACGCTCATCCTGTGGGTGACCCTTTATGCAGGGGCTCAGGTATTGCTGAGTAAACCATCTTCCCTGCTAATCCTCAGGTGACAGATCAGAGGCTTGTGCCGCAAGGACATCGTCCTTCTTGCCAGCCTGGCCACTTCTCTGCTCTCACAGTGATGGCTCGTCAGTGGACGCATCCTTGTATTGGATTTCTGCCGTCCTCACTTTATGTGCTCTGGCCGTGACTCTTACATCTGCGGACACACTCTCTCCGTAAGCGGTTTCTTTGCCAGCTATTGTCCCAGGCAAGCCTGGGCTCTTCCTATAAGGACAGGCTATTGCTGTTTTCTTTGCCCAGAGGGAACCTGTTCTGTGCTCTCATTCTTGCGGTTTTTCTATTCCCGTGTCTAGGTTGGATAGTACAGCATCTCCCCAAAGCAACAACTCCTGATTTGCCTTTGAGCACCTTTAAGTCGGAGTGGAAAGGACTTTAAAATATTCAGTTGACTCGGGCAGCAAAAGGAACATTTTTTTTTTTCTGGCCTGGATGTCACCTATGAGTCTTTAGCTTGATACTTACACGACTTCCGTGTCTGATTGACTGGGTTCCATTTGTGAGTAGAACCATCACCTGGGTGGCCTCCTGTGACCCCCCTCCCCCCACTTCCCAGCCACAGCCGCCTCTCTCCTCAGGTCGTCAAGCTGAGGTTTCTTTCCCAGACACGCGTTGTATGTCTTCATCTCATTTCCAGTTTCTACCTCATAGCTGCTCACGCTCCGCTCACTGACATGTGATCTGCGACTCAGTTTCCCATTATCAGCTGACAGGTGGCACCCTGTTGCGTGGATTGCAATCCCCCGAGCAGGTCTGGGGACAGCTGGAAAGATTTCTAGCTCACTGGATCAAGGACAGTAGCTGTGGCCGTCCTCTGCCTATCTCTTCGAGGCTGTCACATTCCAAGGAAATTAGGTTGGGCAGAAGGGAAGAAGACCGGGCACTCTTCTCTCTGTTCCTCTACTGAAGAACAGCGGGAGAAGACGACTTAATGGGGATAATTAACTATTAATCAGATGATTTTAGGGAGACTATTCTAGATTGTTTGGGTAAGCCTAATGACGGATGCTAATTCTGTGCTCATTTGTTATAGCAACAGTAGGATACCATTGTTCTCACATAGAACCTTATGAGCAGAACAAAAAAAGACCTTCAAGCCCCCGAGGTTTCAGAGCCTGCCTGTTGTAGCAGCTAATGAAGCTCACACTGACTAATGCAGGACTGGTTAGTGACCAGCCAGCTACCAGCCAGCGACCAGCCAGCTACCAGCCTCACTATAGTGTGGCAGCAAAGAGAAGAGACTGGCTGGGTTTGAAAGCACTTGAGGACCAGTGTGGGACTCTTGGAAAGTTGATGGTCTCAGTAGGGGTGGGTTAGCATCAGTCCATGGCTATCACAAAATCCCCAAAGGCTGGGTGCTTTATAAAGATAAGAGGTTGGTTTAGGCTCTGGTTTTCAAGCTGGAAAGTCCAGATAGCATCATACTGGCTCCGGCGAGGGACTCCTTGGTTGAGTCACATCATGGTGCATGACGTCATGGTGGGAGCATGTGTCAGAGGATGTGGAAAAGTAAGAAGACAGGTAGTTAGGAAGGGCCAGACATCTTATTCTGTAACATTATACTCACACAGGAGCTAACAGGGGTTCCCTGAGATCTACCTTAACCTAAGGGTACAACTCCCCCACTGGTGGCATAAACCGTGCACATGGCACTACTTCTTCTGTGTGTACACATATGCAGGTGTGTGGAGGTCAGAGGACAACCTCAGGCGTCATTCTTAGGAATATCACCTGAATTTTGAGACAGGATCTCTTCTTGACCTGCTACTTGCCTGCTAGGCTAGGTTGACTGACCAGTGACCCCCCCCCAGGGGTCCACTTGTCTCTGTCTCCCCAGTGGCTTACAGATGTGTGCTACCATGCCTGACTTCTTTATGTGGGTGCCAGGGTCCAAACTCAGACCCTCGTGCTTATGTGGCCAGCGCTGTCCAACTGAGCCATCTCCCCAGTCCTAGGCTGTTTCTTAACCATCTCTCCACCTCTATACTGCCACCCCGAGGATCAAACCTTCAACCCACAAACCCTTGGGGAAACAAACCATATCCAAATGGCCACAGCTGCTCAAAGTTAGGCTGCAATCTCCAGAGCCCCAGGAGACGAGAAAGTGGGCCAAGAGGAGAACTTGCAGATGGCAAGAGGTCCATGTGGGGGACACACAGCAAAGTACTGGTCAAACATGAGGCTGGAACCTCAGCCTCTGCGTGTGTGAGGCATGGGTGTGAGTGGGGCCTGGTGCTCGGGTGTGTTTGTGCCACAGGTACGAGTGTGTGGGCACATGTGCTGGCTCGTAGCTTGCGCCTCTTCTCCAGCCCCTGGATCTCCAGGGTTAACACTCCGCTCAGGCGCTGCCAAGTGCAGCCTCTCCACATTGGTAATTGAAATCAATTTCTCAGCCTTATCTTTAGGAAACCTATATAGTCTAGACTGTAATCTGAAAGCTGGAGCCCAGGCAACTTTTAAATGAAAACCCTCTGCCTGGGGGGGAAGAGGAAGAAAGGAACAAGTGGCTCACCTCTTGTCGCAATTTCTCAAGCACAAGTGGGGTGGGGGTGGGGGTCTTGTATTTTCCTTCTGGTGGTTAGCTTTGGATGTCGCGGGGTGCTGGGGGATCTGTGAGTGCTTGTGGGGTGCATTGCACACACGTCTCGGGGATGCAGTGTGTGTGTATGCGTGCAAGACTGGACAGGTGTGCAATGGACCATCTCTTTGTGTTTGATTTTCCTCCGACCTGGGGAGGCGGGTGACTATTGTAGAGATGTGTGCAGGTGCATGGAATAAGGTCACAGGCTGGTAACTGTGACTGGACCCCGACGACGCTCATGTCACTCATTTCAGAGGGTGTCAGCCAGTGGGGCATCACCTCTCCATTCTTCTGGGCCCAGAACAGCAAGTTATTCTCTTTGCTACCTCCAGTGACTTTACCCATGTGCCACTCACCCCTCAAACCCTCCTCCTCCTCGTCGTCTTTTCTGGACCCACAAGGAGGACCAGCCTCCCATTGGCTTCTTGAAATGTTTCCCCAGCATCCCCCACTCCCCCTGTTCCTTCAATCCTTTCCAGATCTTTTCTAAGGAATAGCATGCCAGCAGGCAGGAAGCCTGGCATAGCTCAGTCTTCAGCGCTGGCCATAGGGCATCCCCCATTGGTCTCTAAGAAGGTTGGGAGTGAGGCAGGAGGGGGCTGAGGCCTCTCCCTGAAGCCACAAGGTAGGGCAGAGAGCAGGTGTATGCTCTCTTGTCACAGCCTATGCAGGTGAAGGCAGCTCCTGCTTTTGTCCCTGACCCCTACCCCAGCAGAGGGTCCCCATTCTCCTTGAAGCTCCGTGGATTTCTCATTTGAAGTCAATCAGCCTTGAAATCCTTGCCAGTGACTGCAGAGTAATTGTGGAACTGGTAATCAATGCCAGGAGCTCAGCTGCCCAGGGTAGGGGAGACAGAAGTACAACCTCCCCTGGGCTCCTGGAAGAAGGAGTGACCGTGGGATCAGAGGGCCCAGCCCAGAGGCGGCCTCACCCCATCTGGGGCTCGGCCTCCAATTCAGATCGAGAGAGACTGTAAGGGAGGCAGGAAGACCTTCCAGCAATTGCCTTCCACACAGGGACAGGGTGACTGTGGTAGCAGAAGGGACATGTGTCTTGCTGGCCCAAGGATGACCAGGATGTTGGGGGTGGACGTGACGTCTGCATGGAAAGTCAGAAACCCACCTTTGAGTTTGTGATGCGCCATCATTAGTCACAGAGGGCCTGAGACCCAGATTTCTGTCTGCTAACAAGGGACCCCTGGACCCGATGACGCACTTGGGTAAGTGACAGAGAGGCTGGTATGTGGGAATGGTGGCAGCAGCTCTGGGTTGAATCGCAGATCATGCTGAAGAGGGGGATGTGGAGCCGAGGGATTAGGCTGTCTTCTGAGGTGATCTGAGGGAGAGGGGGAGTGACTGGTGTGGATGCTGAAGTGATGGTGGCGATGGCTGTGGTGATGGTGGTGTGGCTGTGGTGATGGTGGTGATGGCTGTGGTGATGGTGGTGATGGCTAAGGTGATGGTGGTGATGGCTTAGGTGATGGTGGTGTGGCTGTGGTGATGGTGGTGTGGCTGTGGTGCTGATGGCTGGGGGGGAAGGGGAAGGTCTGGGTGCTGATGGCTGGGGGGAGGGGAGGGTCTGAGTGATGGGGGGAGGGGATGGTCTGGGTGATGGCTGGGGGGAAGGGGAAGGTCTGGGTGGTGATGGCTGGGGGGTGGGAAGGGGATGGTCTGGGTGGTGGTGATAACAGTGATGGATAGCAGAGCAGAGGATGAGGACTTTGGGGAAAGAAATCAGAGGTAGGTGTGGACACAGGCTGTATGGGACCTGGAGGCACAAGCTACAGAAGTGGAGGAGGGAATTGAACTCTGAGCTGAGACAAGCAGGGGATGGTCAGTACAGAACCACTTTGGCCAGGTGGGTGAGCTGCTCGTGTAAGAGGCAGATGTCCTAAGTGCCCAGTCACTAAAGCTGGGCAGGGGTCACCTTCTCAGTGGCCATGTGTGGGTCCCCTGGGTACCAAAGTCTGTGAAGGGAAAGCTCAGATCCCCACGGGCTCGGAAGAGTCAAGGAGTAGAGGCAAATGGTTAAGGATAATCAGATTCAACTAGGGGACAGGGATGTTCTGAAGAAGTGGGGTGGCTCAGGACAGAGGGCACAGGAAGGTGCAGCAGAGGGAGTAGTCTAAGGGCTGCCACCATGCACCATGGACAGGAGGTGGGGCAGCACAGGGACCCAGAAAAACAGAGGGAGCAGGCAAGATGGCTCAATGAGAGAAGGTGGTTGCCACCACACCTGATGACCTGAGTCCAATTCCCAGGACCTACATGATAGAAAGAGATCTGACCCCCGAAATTGTCCTCTGACCTTCACATGCACCCCCAAATCAATCAACCATCAATCAATCAATCAATCAATGTAATAAAATATTTTAGAGAAGTAGATGGAAGGAGAAGAGAAAAGTAGATCAAAAGACACAGGGGCAGACACACTCACAGAAGCAGACACACACAGGGGCAGACACACTCACAGGGGCAGACACACTCACAGGGGCAGACACACACACAGGGGCAGACACACACACAGGGGCAGACACACTCACAGAGGCAGACACACACACACAGGGGCAGACACACACACAGGGGCACACGCACACATTCTCGTAAGTAGGCACACATCCACACAGAGAAATACCAATGTTTATGCTCCCCCCCTCCCGTCTTACACGATGGGTAATCATGGAACCAAAGTAAGGTTGCAAAGCTCTGTCCTGGGCACGGGGCTAGTCGAGTGGAGCCTCCCTGTCTAGCAAGCCCATCAGGCTGGGGGACTCGGGAGATTAGTGGGATCTTGGAGACCTGCCTCATTACTGGGCCTCTGACGTCTGCCCCATGGTGAGGGCGGTGTCTTTAGTGCTATGGGTCGAGTTTGCTGGGAAAGGCTCAGAAGGGAGAGAGAAGGGAGAGAACCATGGGACAGGGCAGGGTAGCCTGTCCAGGGCTGCCAGAGGACGTCCTGTGCCCAGTGGGGACACAGCCGTCCTTTCTCTTCCTGGAGCACCTACCTTCTCAGGTCCCACCTCCAGAGGGCACTGGACCCAGAAAGAAGGCCACTCAGAGACCCCTGGACAAGCCCCAGTGCTTTGCAGTGGCAGCTTAGGGGGCCAGCGCCAGGCACAGGTGAGGCTGTAAGTCAGAGCATTTGGGTGCATAAAATCTGGAAACACGAGTCTATGAATTGTAATCGAGCATGACGAGATCTCATCAACAGAAGTAAATACGAAAAGCAAGAGGATGGGACATGCAGCCACACGCTCTCTTCACCCATCCCTGCCCTGTCTGCAGACCCCCCCCCCCCCGGCTTTATTTTCCCGCACACACCACGTCAGCCCTGGGTAACTCTGAAGGCCGCTTGATCACTGAGTCTTTCCTGTCCCTGTCTAAGGACTCTGGTTTAGTTGCCTGTTCTCCAGCCTCATGGTTGACCACTCTGCCTTCACTGTTTGGCACAGACTCTTGGTTGGGAGAATCTGAGGTTCAGTTCTCACACACACTGCCGGCCTGGGGCCAGGGATGGGCAGCACCTGTTTACTGGCTGAATCTTGCTGAACACCGTCCTGGCCCTGTCTTCTTGCAGACCTATTGAGAGCTCTGCTGTGTTAGTATGTAGGCTTTAAGATGGGGCTGGAGCAGAGTGAATTTTGCAGATTTATTTGGCCACTGTTAGTTTTGTTTTTGGTGTTAGTGTCTCTTGGCTTTAGCCTATTTCCTTGGGATAATAATGTTTGGATAAGGGTTGTAAGGCCAAGTGGAAGGCCCTTTGGATTCTAGATCTGGAGGCAGGCAGAGGTGTCCCAGGCTCCTGACATTTTGGGAAGATCAGTGATTCATGACAGCCTGGAGAGGGGACATTCAGGGGTGGCTTCCTTCTTGAAGAAGGAGTGGGGATCTGGTTATAGACACACCAGGCCTGTCCGAATAGGCCACAGCAGGGAGAGAGAGAGAGAGAGAGAGAGAGAGAGAGAGAGAGAGAGAGAGAGAGAGAGAGAGAACCCCTCTGAGTGGCAGCCTTTCCCAGTTCCCACTGAGCACAGAGTGCAGAGCTCACCCTGGAAGCCCCTCTCCGGATAGCTGTACTAACTGCTCCCATAAAAATATCCCGGCTTAATGTAGGAAGAAACTGGGGCTATCAGGGATTCCCCAATCCTTAGTTTATGATCCTACAAGCCCATTGGGAGGAAAACAGCTCATGGAGAGGCACACTCAGGGACATGTGCACACATACACATGTGTACCCTGCATGTAGCCACAGGTGCATCAGTCATAAATTACAGACAGAACCCCAGCCCCCATGATCATCACAGACGGAGTCCCAGCCCCCACGATCATCACAGACAGAGCCCCAGCCCCCACGATCATCACAGACAGAGCCCCAGTCCCCATGATCATCACAGACAGAGCCCCAGCCCCCACACTCATCACAGACAGAGTCCCAGCCCCCATGATCATCACAGACAGAGCCCCAGCCCCCATGATCATCACAGACAGAGTCCCAGCCCCCATGATCATCACAGACAGTGCCCCAGGCTCCATGATCATCACAGACAGTGCCCCAGCCCCCATGATCATCACAGACAGAGCCCCAGTCCCTGTGATCATCACAAACAGAGCCCCAGGCTCCATGATCATCATAGACAGAGTCCTAGGCTCCATGATCATCACAGACAGAGCCCCAGTCCCCATGATAATCACAGATGGAGCCTCAGTCCCCGTGATCATCACAGAGAGCCCCAGTCCCCATTCACATCTAGAGTGATCTCCCCCCATCACACGATGAGGTACTAGGAACAGCACAACATTCACTCACTCTCATGGTTTTTTTTTTTTTTGTAAATGTGAGGAGATTTCGTTCAGAGGTAATCGAGATTTTTTTTCCCAGTCCCGCGGATTGACTCCAAAGCCCTGTCATGCTAGGCAAGTGGTCTATCACTGCACTGTAGCCTCCGCTTTTCTTTGAATTTTTATTTGAGACAGGGTCTTGCTACATTTTGTAGGCTAGCCTTGACCCCTCTCTGGATGTAGCTGAAACTGGGACCTGAAGTTGTGATCCTCCTGCCTCACCCTTTCACGTAGCTGGGGTGGGAAGCTTAAGCCAGTGGGTCCAGCAGAGAAATGAAGGACCTTAATCCGATGGCTTTGAGTGAATGAAGAGGAAGATCTGCCTAAATGGACCTGGTTGAATTAGGTGAGGGTTTGGAAGTGGAAGAGGGGTTCTTCTGCCAGCTCTGAAGGGGCATGCTGCCGTGAGTTCTCCCTAGACAAGCAAACGGGGCCCATCAACAGCCACGTGAACTGGGAAGAGGACCGGAGTCTCTAGAGTATAGCTTAACCGATGCCTCTGTGGCAGGCACCACTGGTGATGCTGTGTTGGGTCTCCTGATTCACGGACACTGTGGTGGTATTTGATATTTTAAAGTGTTATCCTATGGTACCTAGCTTTGCAGCAACAGAACACTCACACGTAGACATCCCATGTGACCAAGGTACATAAACATAGACAAACACACTCATTTGTACATGGACATCATGATGCAGACATTGATGTATCCACTTAGATGTTCATTATATGCACACATTTATACAAGATGCACAATATTTATACACGTGAATATATAGGTAAGCATAAGTATGTATGTATTCTTAGGTGTGCATGTACATATGTCTTAACATGGATGAAGGCATGTAAGGTCTATGCAAGCATCCCTATTATTCACACGATCATAGACAGGGATACCTGCACATGTGCATACATCATAACAGTGGAAACATGCTGGTTGCTTTGTATGAACTGGCTACTACTGTGAGTTCTTCATGCCTACCAACCCAACGAGTTGGTAACCACACAGATGCATACATATGATCTATGTACATTGATCTTCGTGTTATCAAACTTCTGTAAGACACCATACTGTTCTGAGCCATAAGGGACAAAGTGAAGAAGCTCTCAGGCACAGCAGGCTTTCTGCTGGGTTTCTGGGGGAGCTCTAGGGAGCATGCCTGCTCACCTGCAGGTCAATCCAGGCATTGTCACGCCCTGCTACCATCACCCGCATGTGGATCCCAGTTTGTCCACTAGGTGGCGCTAAATTGGCATCTTGGGTTGGATGGGCAGGCAACTCCCGCTTCCACTGGGTGTATGTGTGGGTGGGGGCAGGACAGAGCTTGCATCTTGGGCGAGGAGAACAACAAACACTGCTGGCCATCACAGCCCCATTTTCCATCTGCCCTTTTATTCCAACATAATCCAATATGTCCTTGGAGTCCCAGCTCCTGAGGCCATTGCGGCTGTCCTCAGTCAGTAGCCAGGCAGCAGCAAATGGTGCTGGCCAGTCCTGGTCTTGCTTGGCACCCCCCTGCCAAAGACACCTGCTTAGTCTTTATTAATTTGTTTTAAAAAACCCCGATGCACCATTCACTTCACCCCAGGAACTTTTCAAAGTGCCTTACAAATGTCAACTCTTATGGTTCCTGTAACAATCTTACGAAGTAGGTTTTTAAAAATATTTATTCTATCTATCTATCTATCTATCTATCTATCTATCTATCTATCTATCTGTCTTCTATCTATCCATCCATCCATCCATCTATTCATCTATCTATCTATCTATCTATCTATCTATCTATCTATCTATCTATCTATCTGTGTGCATGTGTATACATGGCTGTATGGGTACCTGCAGAGGCCAAAAGAAGTCATCAAATCCCCTGAAGCTGCAGCTATAGGCTGCTGTGAGTCACCTGACATGGATACTGGGAACTAAATTTGGATCCTTTGAAAGAGGAGCAAGCACTCTTAACCACCGAGTGATGTCTCCAGCCCCTTAGGTAGGCATTTGTGATATTAGAAGCAAAGGCACAGAGTTGAGGTAACTTGCCCAAATTCAAACAGCTGCTAAATGATGAAAGGTTAAGGATTCTTTATCCCATGTTAGAGTTGGGGAAACTGAGTAACCCTGCACCAAACCCAGCAGGTTTATGGAGGAGTCTGGCCTTGCACCTGGAGTTCAAGCCCAAGGCAGGGTTTTCATCCTGGGTCACGGGGTGAATTCAGATGAAGGCTTAGGTTGTTGATTATTAATGATTTGTGACAGGAAAAAAACACTCCCCTCTGCTGCTTCAGCAACTCCACAATAGGGCTTGCATCCCCAGAAGCCGCTTCCTAGCCAATGGGCTGTCTTTGGGGTTTTCACGCGGAGTCCACAGAAAAGGCATAAAAGGCAGGGCCGGCTCCTAGCTGATGCCCCGCTGTGGGTGAGTCTATAGACTCAGACACCGGAATGGGCCTTTTACAAGATACACAACCCATTCTACACTCAATTGCATCCCATAAATCAGGTTAACCTTTTCAGCGCGGCTCGGGGAAAATTAATTACTCATATCGGAGCACATGACCTTTTTCCTGGCCAGCACGAGGCAAGCCGCTGGGGAGTGCTGGCTTCCTATCCCTCACACTCCAGCAGCCTGGCCTTCAGGAGCCCACCCAGGGCCACACAGTTGGCACTAGCTATGGCCTTCCCAGTGCCCTCTCTTCCCTGCAGAGACTGAGTTCTTTTCCCCGAGCCACAGGGAGCTTCCTGCCCTGACTTTGCTAGGGAGGGGAGGGATGAGGGGAAGGGACAAACAGTTTAGGTTCTGTGTTCTCTCCTGGGAGACCGTTCATAGAAACCAGAGATGATTTGGCTATGATTCATTTGGTAGATTTCCCGTTCGGGGTCTGCTGCTGACCTTAAGAGACATTCTGCAGTAGTATCCAGCAAGAGCCAACACCTAAGCAAACTGCAGTCCATCACCTGCCGAGCAGAGCGCCACGCAGGCAGTTTGCACTAGAATTTGCATTTCTTTTTCTTGTGCAGCTCTGGGGAATAATGGAAAAGGGTCCAGGCTCTCTAGAGATTCCTAGTTCAGCTGGGACAGAAGTCTTGCTTTGCAGATCGACTAGGAAAGTGAGGTGGGCTCTCGGCCAATCCGAGAATAGTTTTGTTCTCATAGACCGGTGGTGTGAGTGTGTGTGTGTGCAGGTGCACATATGTGTGCAGATGAGCATGCACGTGTATGTGGAAGCCAGAGGTCAAGCTCAGGTAATCGATTCTGACCCTTTGTCCACTTTGTGTTTTGAGACAGGGTCTCTCATTGGCCCAGTGCTCTCCAAGCAGGTTAAGCTGGCCAGCCAATGAGCTCCAGGGATCTCCATGCCCCTCCTCTCCAGTGCTGGGATTACAAGACCGCACCATTATACCTGGCCTTTTACTTGAAAGCTGGGGACCAGCTCAGATCCTCATGTTTTCGAGGCAAGCACTTGACCAAGTGAGTCATCTCTGCAGCACCCCTGTCCCTCTCCCCAACATTTTCCTTTTCAGTTCCTGTAACTGTTGCTTGCTGGCCACAGAGGTAAGACTTCTGGGGGAGGTGGTTCATTTTCCCAACGGGTTATAAACGTTCTCCTGAGGACCTGTAGAGGCTCAGAGTTTTGCTTTTGAATCTGAATAGATTCTTAGGTTTGAAACCTGGCTCTGCTCTTTGCTCAAGCAGCCTAAACTTTAAGCATTCATTTCATTGTCCTTGATCAAAATGAAAAGCAAGGTTTCATAAGATAACTGCTTTCAGGGACGCTGTGGGAAATCGCCGAAATAACGCCTGGAGAGTGCTTAGCACCGGGCCCGGTACTTAGTAAATGCTCATTAAACTCCGACTGTAATAATTACTGTGATCAGCTGCTAGTGTGGTTCTTGGCAGCCCGGTGAGCCGAGTTCTGAACCCGATCTGGTGAAACTGTGTGCTTTGGGGTGTGCTCGCTAAGTACTGCAAAATAGGGAACTGTAGCTGGGTATGGGGGTTCACGCCTGAGATTCCAGCCCCTGGGGGATGAGGGCAAAGAGACAATGAGTTTGAAGACAGCCTAGGCTACACAGTGAGCCCGAGGTTAGGCGTGCCTATGTCATAAGACCCTCTCTCAAAAATAACAAAACCAAAACCACGTACAAGAAAAAGAAAAGTCCATTGCCAGTCAGCTGGCTTCCTTGGGTCTGGACTGAGGTGTTTGTGCCTCTGACCTTGAGCAAATGGCAAAGTTTCTCACTGTCTTGGTTCCATCAAAGAGGAGGAAGTTCTGGCCCTGTGAATAGAGGCAGCCTTTCTCCTTTGTTCTCACGGTGAGGGGGGGGGAGATGGTGCTCTCAATCCCACCAGCAGGTTGCTTGCCTGGAGGGCTTGGCATTTCTGTACGAACAGCCACCTGTGCCCCCTTGCCTAGGGATTCTTGGGTTAGAGGAGCCAAGGCAAGTGGAGGTGAGGGGCTAGAGGAAGCCAGAGGAAGTGTGGAGCTCAGGTTTTTCATGAGAAGATGATGGAGGGGCGGACCACACAGGGCACTAGGAGCATGGAATGTGCGTGATGCCAGCGAGGCAGCTGGGGCACCGTGGGGTTGCTAGGCGTAGATGTAAGCCCAATTAGAAGTGGAGGGAACTGTGGGGAGGAAGCAGACTGACATCTGTCGCGTGTCCCTGGTTCCATCCTCAGCCCCATTGCTGCCTTTAGCTTGTTTCATCTGTGTTTGCAAGACCTTGAGATGGACTGACCCTCAGGCAGTCAGCCGCATCCTTGAGGTCCAGACATGCACATCCAGGAGCCAGTAAGAGGCCTTACCCTCGGATGACCCCAGGACCTTGCTTACCGTCAACCTGAAACTTCTTCTGTATCCTTTGCCTGAGAATTGCCAGTCATCCCTAAGGGCTGGTGCCCACGGCCATATTGCGATGAGACTCTGTCCCAAACCATGGCCGATTGGATTCAAGCTTAGCCACTGAGATTTTCTGTCTACTGGCCAGCAGGGTGAGCCTGTCAGTGGCGGCAGCACCACGCATGGGGAAACAGTAGCCTTTTGTTGTCAGTCGTGTGGAGAAGTCGAAGGACAAGGGGAGGTTCCAGGCAGATGACGGGAGGGTGGGGGCTTCCATTGGCTTTCCAGGCCTTTGGAGGTTGGGCACTGGTTCTGCCCCTGGTTGCACCAAACACCACCATATCTTTACAATACCCTACTTTACTGGGCTCTACTTTTGTCCTTTAGGCTCTGTGACTAGCAATTGAAAACTGTTTCTACAGCTAAAGAGTGTGCCCCCGCCACGTGGGAGGCGAGGGGAAGAAAGGACACGCCCAGTCTAGTGTGCATGACGTCACATGACACAGGAGGATGAGAACAGAGAGCCCGAGGATCCACTGTGGGCTGTATTTGTGTGTGTATCACGGGGATAGAGATACTGAATGAGTCTAGATATAAGGCTGAACAATGACACACCACTTTGGCAGAGATAAGATGGGGAAATGAGGGGGGGTCCTAGGGGAGGAAGCAAGGAGACCCCAGAGATGATCATAAGTCCATGAAGACAGGATAAAACTTTTCCTATTGCTCAAAGGCCTGGCTGCCAGTTGCTGTCCACTGGGACCAGAGGACTGCTGGGAGACAGCAGGGGGCGTGACCTTCCCCATCTATGGCCACCCTGCACTGGGAAGAGGCCCTCTGCTAACCCCAGGGGTCTCCCCTGTGGGGACAGCATGCAGCTCAATCAAAGCCCATGGTTAATCAGGCCCTGATGTTGATCTGCCTCCTGCCTGCATCCCAGCCTCCCTCCACAGTGACACACAGACATACAGACATGCCTTCTCTAACACACATGCTGACATATAATATAGATACAGGGAACACACAGACACATATGCACACATACAATACTACTTTTGTAAGCATAGACACATAGGCACACTGAAACACAGGCGCGGACACACAATGTACATAATTCACAGAGTCACCTAGAATAGTATTCGTGGATACTGACACGCAGATCCGGACAAATGCACAGGACCCCAGAGACAGAAGGAGGCACAGTGACCCTGAAACACACAGACACCCAGAAGAACTGACAAGCGCCAATGACAGATGTTCATAGTCACAGATCTCAGCCTCTCAGGATAAATGTAGACAGATGTGCAAACACTTGTGGACACACAGAGGCTGACTTGGCCAGCAGATACGTCCCATGGGCACCTATGTGCATGTGTGCCTGGCACCTATATGCCCACAGACACATAGCACCATGCAGACATGGCCTGGACCCTTAGGTGGCTCTGGTGGGGAGGGCTCACACTGATCGAATCTTGAGGACCGATAGACTGTCACCCTATCCCTCCTTATCTGGAGAAATATTGCTCAAGGCTGGGAATACATTGTTCTGCATTGTTGCCCCTGCAGTGGCATCTGTGCTGAGCTCGTTCCTGGGGGTGGGAGGGAAGCTGTTCACTTGGCCTTCTGGAGTGGGATGGGTGTGACAGGATTCTTGGACAGGGCCAGGCAGGTGCATGTCGGGAACAACAGAACTAGGCTCTAATCCAAGGTGAGGGTCAAGCCTGGCTTCTCTGGTCGGGGTCTGTGGAGTCTGAGTATAGCAAACAGGGCTTCCTGGAGCCAAACTCTTGCCCAGAACTGGAAGGCTTTATCCTGAAGATGTGAAAATGACTATGTATGTGTGTACAAGTGTAAGCATTTGTGTATTCACCTATGTGGGCACATACTTAGGAGCACATGCCTGGAGTCATGCCTATGTGTACACTGCTTTAAGTGTGCAAATACATGTGTATGCACATGGACATGCACGTGCGTACGTTTGGTGTATTGTATGCATGTGCCTGTGTGCGTGTCTGCATGTCTGTGGGAGTGTAGCCGTACACACACAAGCGTGCTGTCTTCTGAGCTGCCAACACCGCCGCCGCTGTGTACCTCAGCCTGGGGCAGCTCCAGATGTTGTTCCAACATTCCTCATTCACTGCAGAAAATCAAACAAACAAATGAAAAATTAACGCCATTGTTAGCCAGGGATGCCCCCAAGCAGGTGAAGCTGCCTTCAGCCAGCCCAGCTGGCGCAGATGGTAGAGGCTCTAGGGCTCACCTTGGGCCTTGGCGCCAGCACAGATAGGATCAGCGGTGGGCTGGAGAGAGCTAGCTGCCGTGGGGGAGGGCCCTGATGTGACTGGGGAGGCTGTGGGGGCCTCAAGAGGGTGTCTGTCTCTTCTAGGCGTTTCTTCCCAAGCATCGTCTCCTGTGGTTCCAGGCCAGGAGGGCAGGATGCATCAGGCACCTACGTACATAGCAGCTAGCAGGCACTCACTGGACACTATTAGCCTGGCTGACTTTTACATGTGATTTCCTTACAACAATAGCATCTTCCAGAACAGAAAACCGAGGCTCGGAGATGTTGTTTAGGTTGCTCGAGTCTGATTTGTGTGTTGAGACAGTGATGGCAATGAACCGTCTCTAAAGTCCTCTTAGTTCAGGGACTTCTCACTACACTGATGGACAGGGTGAAGAGTTAGAGACGGCGGCAAGAATTCGTCCATTGTCCTTCTTGAGAAGTGGCATCTAATCTCCTGGCTGGGCTTAGAGACTTCCCAGGCTCTGCTCTGACAAGCCTTGCTGCGTTCGGCCTGTTAGGAACCTCTCTGGGAATGCTGAGCCACCACACGAGATGTCCTATCATCTGAGACTGTCCAGTGTGGAGGTTCCGCGGAAGGCTGTGACTACTCCAGTGGCTGTGAGTAGTCACAAATTGTGAGGAGGCATCTTGGACCCAGATGACTCTGCTTGCCAATGGGAGCTGCCATTGCCGTTAATGTCTCAATGGCTTGTAAGAAGATTCCAGTCCAGGGACAGCCTGGATTTCACTTTCTTTTTTTTCTTTCTTCTTCTTTTTTTTTTTTTTTTTTTTTTTTTTTTTTTTTNNNGACAGGGTTTCTCTGTGGTTTTGGAGCCTGTCCTGGCACTAGCTCTGTAGACCAGGCTGGTCTCGAACTCACAGAGATCCGCCTGCCTCTGCCTCCCGAGTGCTGGGATTAAAGGCGTGCGCCACCATCGCCCGGCATTCACTTTTTTTAAAAAAATATTCTCTTTTATTTTTATTGTGTGTGTGGTTTTTATGTGTGTGTGTGTGTGTGTATGTGTTTTTCACACACAGAGGCCAGAAGATGTCAGATTCCCTGTCACAGGCTGTTGCGAGGCCTCCTAGGTAGGTGCTGTGAGTTCAACCCCAGTCCTCTAAGAAAAGCAAGTGCTGTTAACTGCTGAGCCGTCTCTCTAGCACCAGCAGCCTGGACTGATCCATAAAATCATGAGCTATGACAAAATAATGGTGGCTCAAGGTCACTTAATTTTGGAATAGCTTGTTGATGCAGCAATAAAACTAGACACCCTCCCATGCCGACATACACCCCCCCCCACACCTTTCCAAACCCCCACAAATGCATGTACTTAGATATACACACAGTAAGCCCCCCCCACTCCCGCCCACACACTCCAACACTCCTTGGTCTTCCTCTGATCCATTCTTCCCCACCCTCAGCAGCTCCGTACTCCTGCATGCTGACCCACCCAGCTTTCCAGGGTGGGAAGTGCTCACACCCGGAGAGAAGACAATGGCTCCTCATCAAGCAGCCGAGACCATTGTTTGTAGACTTTCTCATTTGAATTCTTCCCCAGAATCAGAATGAGTAATTTCATCCGGAAATGCATAAAAAAACAATAATTACTGCGGTTGTGTCATAGTAAACAGTTCTGCCGAGTGGGCCCTCCGCATCCTCCGTCACGCCTTTCACATCTGCTCCAGCCTCGCACCTACAGCCCAGTAGCTGGGCTGAGGAGTGGGTGGGCCTGAGCAAGATGGAGTGCACTGGATGGGGGAGGAAGGTTTTTTTTTTAGGTGGGGGTGTGTCCCTGGGTCTGTATCCAAGAGCTGAGAAAGGGCACCCTACGCCCAGCCTCCAAATGCCATGTACCACTAGCTGACTGGGGCCTGAGGGTACCAGCTTGGGTGACACGTGCCTTCCTGTGTGTGTGCTTGTGTTGATGGGTGTGAAACAGTGGTTATGGGCATGCCCATAGGTGTGTTAGCATCTGTGTATGAATGTGTCTATGGCAGTGTGTGGCAGGGTGTACACGCCGGTTCTCTGGTGGTGATTTCATAGACACGGGTGCATATATCTATCATCTATCGAATGAGGGTGGTTGGGATGGAGTAGCCACCTGGCTTTGTGTCCTTGTTCAGGGCTAACTGGTTCATTGCCTGTGTGTGCCCTGGGGAAACAGCTTGTCTTGGGTAGAAGAACAAATGTATACATGCATGCACTCACATGTGTGTGAGTGTAATGTGTGTACATGTAGGCACATACATGTCATAGGCACCGTGTGGACTTGTTTATCTTGGTGAGAAGCCATGATCCTGTTGGGGTGCGGAAGGGTAGTATAGAACTTGCCTGCGGGTGAAGGTCATTTCCAAGGTCAGGCTGGAGGTGCTAAAAAACATATCATTCAAACATCAATTCTGGGCATCAATATTGTAGATCCAGTGAGAAAAGCGGCAGGGAAGACCCTGTGCTGTTGGAAACTTGGTCATCCAAAAAGAATAGAGAAGAGCTAATATCATCTCCTAATAATTATACCATCATTAAGTTCCAGGAGGCGCTAGGAAGAACCCCGAGCTGTGAGGGACCCCAGTGCTTTGATGTAACCCGAGGGTCAGAGCTACAGAGGCTTCTCTGAACAAGTAACAATAGACTGAGGTCTAAAGAGAGGGAGGGCAGCCAGTCAGAGGGGGTTGGAGAGAAGAGGTGGGACATGGGTCAAGGAAAGGGGAACGGTACACGTAGACCTGCTGATGTGTCCTGGAGCAAGTTCTCGCGAGAAAACACAGGAAGGATGGGAGGCAAAGAGGGAACATCAGTTCCTCGAGGCCTTCGGGAACAGGGCAGGGTTTGGCCCTCACCTTACAAGCAACAACAAGGCAGGGAAAGGTCTCTCTGGTGTGCCCGGAGCAGGAAGCTGCGGGGAGGCAGGTGTGGTCTTGAAGGCAGTGGTGGCTTGGCCCGGGAGCGCATGGTGAAGTAGGAGGAAGGGTCCAGGAGTATCCTGGAGTGGGAACCAACAGGTATGAAATGGGGAGGGGGTGCCTCAAGGTGAGACAGACATCTGGGAAACTCCCAGCTCTGGTGCCAGCTCTAGCTTGCCGCATGAGCCAGGGGCAGAGGGCACAGCATGAGAGAGAGCACTGGTTCCAGGAGAAGGGAAGGGTTCACAATGCTCCTATGCACAAGGTGGGTTGGGCATCCAGGCAGGTGCAGACGCCCGGAGGCTAGACTAGAATAGACCAAGTCTGTTAGGCAGGAAGGCTTATGCGGGGGTGGGGGTTGGGGGGGGCAGGGATAGATGCAAAGGGGAGTCAAGGTCTGTATGGGAGAAGCAGCTCAGGTGACAGACAGATCTGGGAAGACGGGCAACGTCCATCGCCTTCAGTGTAACAGACGTAGGTTAGGGACAGTGAACTAGTCACCCAGACTCGACAGTGCTGTGAGGTGCTCACACCTGTGCATGCACACACTACCCGTGGCAGCCATATCCAGAGCAGCCAAAAGGCAGAGCCAACTCAGTGCTCACCAGTGGATCAACTGCGGCATTTGGGTGCGATGGAATGCCAGCTTTAGAAAGGAAGGGCGTTCTCGCATCTGCTCTCGTGTGGAAGAAACGGAATAAAAGAAGTCAGACACAGAAGGACAACACCAGGGCCGGGGATTTGTCATATAAATCCCTGGCCACACAAGCATGAGGACCCGAGTTCAGACCCACATAAAGCATCTCTAGCCCAGCGCTCTAATGTTAAGATGGGAATTAGAGGCAGGGGAATTCCCAGAAGCTTGAGGGGCAGCTAGCCCAGTGTACACCACAAAGAGCAAGAGACGGTCTCCAGCGAGGTGAGACCCTATCTCACCCAAGGTCATCCTCTGACCTCTGCATGCACACCATAACACATCTGTATCTGCGTTCATTTACATGAACACGAACATCACACACACACACACACACACACACACACGTGTGTGTGTGGGGGATACAGTATACTTCCGCTCACATGGGATATCTACCTACATCAGCTTTACAAAGAAAGTAAAACAGTTCCTCCAGGGGCTGAGGGAGGATGCAGGGAGTCACTGTGTCGTGGGGACAGCATTGCAGTCTGGGGCGTATTAATATTCTGGAGATGGATGGTACAGATGGTTGTGCAACAATGTGAACACGCTTAATGCCACCGAATCGCACAATTAAAACTGGCAAATTGTATGTTATAATATTGCAACGCAATTAAAAACTAAGATCCCAGACGTTGGAGCCAGCTAGCTTGCTATCGTTTCTTGGGTGTGCAGCTTAGGGAGGAGTGATAATTAGCAGAGCAAAATGCAGACGTGTGCTCCAGTCAAATGCCACCTACTAAATCAAAACTATACTTTGAATTCTAATAAGAATGACTAACTCCGCCTAGGAGAGGTGGAGAGAGAGAATCAGGGAAGGCTGGGTTTTGGAGGATGAATAGGAGTCCTTGAGGAAGACAACGCATGAAGAACGGCCAGACAGGCAAGAAGAAATAGACTTTGAAGTAGAAATGAAACAGGATCGAATCCTTGCCCACTCGTTAGCCGAGTGAGCCACAGCATACGGCTCTCCAACCCCAACCTATAGATTAAGTTTTAATGAAACAAAAAAATGCTGCAGGGGTACTGCAGAGACTGGCGATGGGGGTTGTGAGGGGCCTGGTGGACCGAGTGTTCAATATACGGGGAACAAAAGTTCTTGCTTGTGGGCTTTTGTGTTCAGAAGTCAGAGGCCAGCCAAGGGCTGACATGATTGCAATGTGGTTAGGAATTCTGCAGGCTTAGCCAAGGGCCTTGGAGCCCTTCCCACCCCTCCTTCGGATCTCTGCACTCATTGATTTGACCAGTTTGTACCAATTAGTGCAGAAGATCGGGTCTCAGATCCTAAAAGGTGAGGAGGAGGAGGAGGGAGGTCTCTGGTGCCATCTGCCCTTCCCAAGTTAGTGCCAAGGACAAACAGCATGACCCTTAGAGACAGACTGCAGGGCCTTCTTTCAGGGAAGTTCATCATATCCTGTGTCCCTCCTGGCAGCTGGTGATCAGAAATTCTTGCTTGTGGATATGTATGCAGAAGTCAGAGGCCAGCCAGTTGGAGACTGATGGCAACATAGTTGGGAATTCTGCAGGCTCAGTCCCAACCAAGTCCTTCCAGAGGTGACCTTAGGCATATGACAAAAGCCATCGCCCTTCTGAGCCTTAGTTTTGTCATTCGTACCGCGGGAATCCCAGAGCACCAGGGCTTGGTAAGCTTAGATGAACTAATAGCTGTACACGACCCCGGCTGCTGTGGGGACAGGGCATGGAGGTGAAGCCGAGCATCTTCCTTAGTGCCCACTGGAGACGTGAGAAGGCTTTAGTCATTTTTCTGCCCCAGGCTCATGACTGTCAAGGATTGGGTCTGGAGGGGCTTCGGTGTGTCCCTGCCAGCTCTTGGTTCACGTTAGCCTCTGAGCGCAGGTCTTAGAGCAGGGACCGCAGCTAGAAGTTGCTGAAGTAGAAGCCCTCAAAGAGTAGCCTCCGAGGTAGCTTCCAGGCCCATAGCTCCAGCCTCACCCAGCGGGGGGGGGGGGGGGGAGAACACAAAAAAAACCCTTCACAGACTCAAGACCAGACCCCTGAAGCAAGCTTGGGGGCTCCCCTCACTTGGTGCTGATACTTGAGGTCAGCTCCACTGCCAACCCTCCATCCACTTGTGCTCCCTTGGAGCTGCCCTTGCGTCCCAGCTGAGAGTGTTCTGCCAGCAGGAGGCATAGACCCAGCTGAGTCTCTCTGTGGCTATAGCATGGGCGGGGGCTCTCTTTCCCCAGCCTTACCAGCAGGGTGGATGCCAGGGGGATCTGCATAGCTCATTAGTTCCTCTCTGGGCTTCAATCCCTCTTAATTAGTTTTGCAAAAATTATTCATTAAAAAAAAAACCAAACTCATTACAAATCAAATATGGGTCCTTGCTAAGTTTGTATGCGTGAGTGCGTGTTTGTGGGCGTGCGGTATAAGTGCATGTGTGCTCATGGATGTGTGGAGGTCAGACAACAACCTCGGCTGTTGTACAATGGTCTGAAATCTGCCAGTTAAGTGAGACTGGCTGTCCAGCAAGACTCAGGGATCTATCTGTCTCTGTCTCCCCAGCTCTGGAGTTACAGGCATGCACCACCATGCCTGATGTTTTTATGTGAGTTCTGGAACCAAACTCAGATCCTTGGGAGAAATTGACTGAACTATCTCTCCAGCCCCACGTCCTTGCTGAATGCTTGTATGGGTGACCATGTATTTGTGCCTATGTCCCAGGGCTTTGTCTTGTTCAGGTCTCTGAGCCCGGTACCCGCTTCTCAGGGCCCCCAGCTGGCGGTCTTGATGGCAAGGATGGGCAATTATAGATCCATCCAGGCAGCTGACCATCCAAGGGAGACAGCAATGCCCAGAGCTGGTGAGGAAGTAGGAAGGCCAGTGTCCGAGTCAGGACTGGCCCAGTCTGAGAACTGGTAGATGCTCTAAGGTATCCTCTTACACGGCTGATGTTCTCTGACGCCTGGCATTAGGTCCCCTGGAACTGGAATTACAGGTGATTACAAACTGTCTGACACAGGTGCTGAGAACCGAACTCACATCCTTTGCAAGAGCAGCAAGCACTCTTAGCTGCTCCTTCAGCTCTCCAGACCCCAGGCTTCTCTAATCTATATAACCTGGCCTTCCCACTCTAATCCCCAGAACTCTGGAATGAAATCCTCAGGCCTCCCTCCCAGGAGAAGCTAGCAAGAGAGCTGACTGGAGGGCTGGGGCTGGGGGTGTTGATATGTCAGGCCTAGAGTCTGGACCACCTTCCTGTCTTCTCCCATCATCTCCATCCTCCCTGGGTGCCTTCCCTGCTGGAAGCAGCCCCATTTGGAGCCAAGTAAATTTATGGCATAATTCCGCATGGAAATGCATGGAAATACTGCCAATTACCATCAGAAGGCAGAAGGGGAGGCTGCGTCCCCCGTGCCCTCCTTGGTCTGCTGTCTGCTGGCTCCCAGCCTTCCTGAAACCACAGGCAGCTAGGAGCCAGCCTGCATGGCACAGATTATTGGAGTGGGACATTTGTATAACTCTTGATTCGTCTCACCTGGCCTTGGTGGTTTGTGGCAGGAAGGGCTCCTTCACGATAAACTTGAGCAGACCTGGAAAATGTCATTCCCCAGCCTCAGCAAAGCCGACAGCTGATGCGATTTATCTAACCGCGATCAGTTCATCAAACTAGGGAAGGGTTCAGCCGCTGGAGAGACTGGGGTGGGGGGCGGGAAAGCCTGATACGATCGGGTCTGTTTAAAATGCAAAGGCTCAAGAGATTTGGAAAATCCTGTAAGAGGAGTCTTGGGGGAGGGGCGTTTAGCAGGCACTGAACCAAGCTGGTGGGGGGTGGGTGGGGCACCAGCTGGCCAAGTTCCGTCAGCAAAGGCATCAGAAGCGGGAGAGTGGAGGAAGGCTCTGCGCTGGCCACGTGTACTGACTGAGCCGCATCTGGTCCACAGAGGGAGGATGCTGTCTACTGTGTGCTTCTGAGGGGTCGGAGTAGGGTGATGTAAAGTCCTGCCCCATCTTTGTAAACCTCACAGTCTAAGGAAAGAGCAGGCAGAGATACAGGGAGGGGGCATGGAAGGTCATGGAATCTGTGACAGAGTTATGTGTGAGAGACTCAAGGTGCTGGTAGGAGATCATGGTTGGGGAGGCCCATGGTGGAGCCCGTTGACCCCACGGTCAGGTGAGCTTGGTTCAGACCTGGGTCTTCCCATTTGCTTGCCAGCTGTGTGTCTTTGAGCGAGACCCATGCCCTCTCTGAGCCTTGCTTCCTCACTTGTGGAGAGGGGAAACAGTTCCTCCTGAGGGGAGGATGGATAAGTGCTGTGTATATACACGATGCTTGGCATCAGGCTTGGCACATTGTAAGCGGTAGGGGGTGTGGCTCACATAAACCGAAGGAGTCCGAAGGCTGGGGAGGAGGTGTGGGGAAGGAATGGATCCTGATGAAGAGGGACATGCATGGAAGCTGGCTGGTTGTGTCACTGTCCCCAATACAGTTCCTAAAGGGGCAGAGGAGAGATCCCCAGGACTGGAGTGCCAGAGCCTTGTCTCTGAAGAGCAGTCTCCCTTCCCTCTGCTCAGTGTCTACCTCTCCCTCCTTTCCTCCCTCCCTTCCTCTTTCCTTCCCTCCCTTCGTATGACTCCCCTCCTCCACAAATGTTTAGTCATTTGGCCAGAACTGGTTTAGAGACCAATTTTCTGCCCTCAGTCAGGACTGGGAAGCATTGAGACCCAAGCAGGGGAAAAAGAGACACTCTGTGCTGACCCTTTGGGACATAGTGCTCTAGGCTGCCATCTCAGGCTGCCCTCTTCCCTGCAGCCAGCAGGAAAGTGGGGTGGGGTGGTGGGGTGGGGGAGATGATTGTAGTTCCTGGAAGGGGAAAGAGCTGAGCTGGGACCTGGGACCGACTGGGATGGAGAGACTGTGTGGGGGCCAGGGGAGGCTTGGCAGTGTGGTAGGGACTGTGTGGGCAAGGTCCCCTAAACCAGGTCATTGACATCCTGGCTCTATCTACCTCACTCTTGGCAGAGCAGGAAGATGGAGACTCATGGGGGAACCCCAGGCAGCAGCTCAGGGAGCACGGGGGGGGGGGGGAAAGAGGGGAAAGAAGAAGAATGGCTCCTCTGTGGCAGGACTCGGATCCTCTCCAGGCTTTTCGCCTCAGGCATCCAGGCTGGCACATTCTCGCTTCAGCGGTCTGGGGTGACTATGGGGGATGTCCTGCTTACTCCAAGAGGAGAACCCTTTGGGGTGAGGCACCATTCCTAGGCTTGCAAGGCCTATTCACGTTCCTCTCCCTTTAGCTAGACACAGAGCTGCAATTAATTGAAAACTTATTATATGCCAGGCTGTGGGCCAGCACTTTACATATATTAATTTATTTAAGTCTTTATCAACTTGAAGAGACAGACTTGAGGGAAATTAACTCTTCTTCCCCCCCCCCCCCCCCGAGTAAATGGGTTCTGAGTGGCTGGATAATTGCTCAAGGTCTTATTTCAAAGTCACCTCTTAGGAAGATCCTGCGTTGGATATCAAGGCGAAGAAGGCTCAATGGGGAAAGTGCCATTTGGCACAAGCATGAGGACCCAAGTTCAAATCCCCAGAACTCCTGTAAAAGCCAGGGTAGCCATGTGCATGTCACCCTAGCACCAGGGTGTGGAGACAGGCAGGTCCTGGGGCTCATTGCTGGCCATCCTAGATGATGGATGAGGGAAGGGAGTTCTGGAGAGAGAGAGAGAGAGAGAGAGAGAGAGAGAGAGAGAGAGAGAGAGAGAGGGACTTTGACCACCCTTACTTTTACTGACTGCCTCTCCCGCACCCTCCTCCCCCCATCCTCCCACTGGCTTCTCTCTGCCTTATGGCTGTGTTTTCTTTTTGATGTTTATTGTCTGCCTTCCCGTTAATGTGGTGAGCTCCAAGATGGCAGAGGCTTTGCCATCCCATTCTCAGTGTCCCCAACAGGGAAGACGTTTGTTGAATGAATGAGAATACAGGCACCAGCGAATGAGAATGAGCGAGTGAACACTGCATGGCTAATATTGACAGAGCAAGGATTCCCACAGGGGGTCGGGTTCCAAGCGCCACCTGCTTGCTGCCAGGACAGAACACCTCCTGTCAAGGGCAGAACTGGTAAGAGGGAGGGAGGGCTTGACGCTTACAGAGTGAACGGCGTTAAATCAGAGATGCAAAATTATAGACCCCAGTCCTTCCCGCAGTTAGTGAACAGAAGCGGCGACCCTTTAAGTACTGGGACAGAGGAAGGGTGGGAGGGGCATTCTCAGAGTCACCTCTTGGGGTCAGGAGAGTGAGAACCGGGTGAATCTGCTATCTTCAGGCAACCTAGAGCATGCAGCCTGCAGAGGTGGGCTGGGGCCTCTGTGGGGCTGGGCGCAGCGCCCTGAGTTCAGACATTCATTAGGATTTGGGGCAGGGGGAGGAATTCTATTTGTCTGGGAATGACAGGGACCAGGGAGAAGGGCTTCTGGAGATGAGTGGCAGCAGAGATAAGCCTGATGTGTGACTTCCGACGCTTGGTTGGTTTGAAAATGAGTCCTGGGCCCAGATACAGGATTGACGCCGGATCAGAGAGTGCTGTTCAGCTCTCTGCCTTCTGACTTTGAAAGGGGTCCCTGGAAGAAGAGACTGGGTCCTAGTGCTGGAGGGATCAGCTGGTTGGGCCAAGGGTCACCTTGGCTAGGCTGCTGGGGAAAGGCAGGAGGCTGAGATGGTGTATTTGGGAGACAGTCTCAGTGTCTCTGGGCAGGCCTTTTCTTTGGTTTTGAAAGGCAGAGAGTACTTGGCGGTGGTGCCAACCAGTTGTCCAATCTCCACACACCTGTCTCCATGTCCCCTCTGCCCTCTTCCCTGCCTTATGTGTTAGAAACCTGAGTGGGCCATTTGTCCTCCAGGGAGCCATGAGCAAGGAGGGAGTTGGAGCCGTGGATTCCACCTCTTGTCTTCATGGTTGAGTGGTCAGAGGTTGGTTATCGCCCTCTGCGAAAACCCTAGATGTATTCCTCCTCTTGCCTTTCCGACTTGGTTAATGTCACCTGCCTATTCTCCCAGACCTCAGGTCTGCCACAGTCTGTTGACATCCCAGGGTCCTGCTCTAGGCCACACTCTGTTGACATCCTTACTAATTTTGGTTGAATTTGAATGTGACACCTGCTTCCTGCTGGGATCACCACAGAATTATTCTGGGCAGTAAAGTTGCTCTAACTATCCCTTACTTTAGTAGTGTTTAGGTGAGGCAGACCCAGGGATGCCCCGCCTCCCACCAGCCCCACTCTCCAACTTCCTCTTCCATTACCAGCTCCAGGGTTGTCAAAGTCTTTGCTAGCCCTTGTTTCTGGGCCAGCTTCTTATTGCCAACCAGCTCTGAGCTCCCAGAAAGGCCAGATTATCCCCCGAAGTGGAGGCCGTAGTCAACCACCCTTGTGTGCCAGAATCTGCAGGCCTCCTGCTCCTTGCCTGTCTCCGGTCTTTTGTTTGATCTCAGTGATGTGGACCTAGAGGGCATGGGTTACTAGAGCTGGTGGAGGAGAAGGGGGAGGAAAGCAGCCCGAGAATGAACTGTGAGTGCTGCTACTGTTCCCTCTTGAGGAGCGGCAGAAGCCATCCCAAAGTGCAGGCTGGAGCTGTGTGGGCTGTGGAAGTTACCAGGGCCCCAGGAAGACCCTGAATCAGCCCTTGAGATCTGCGTGATCAGGGTTCTACTCACATGGGCCCTCCTAGCTCTGTGGTTTCCAGGGGGAGGGAGGATCACTTTGTAGGGAAGGAAGGAAGGAAGATGTATAAGGACAATCAGCCTCTGTGGGCTGCTTGGCTCCAGGCTGGGGCAAAAGCTCACCAACACGTGCCACTAGGAGTCTCTGGAGCCTGCACCTTGGAGGGAGCTCTTCTGTACGTCCTGCCTGGGCCTCTTCATCCAGCCACTGCCCTGCAGATCTAACTGGAGAAGGAAGGACCAAATGGAAACAGTTAAACGTGCACAGCAATAGAAATAGGAAAAGCTGCTTCTGCGGAACTCCCCAAAGCCCAAGAAGAAGCAGGGAAGCAGGTTCGTTGCCTGGGCTTCTAAAAACATTAATTTCTTACCTGTACAAGTTGGCCAAGGGTGAACCCCATCACTGGGGGCCAGGGAGTGGATGTGGTAGATCTAACGCTGCCTTCTCCTTCTTTCTTCCCAGAACCTCAAACTTCTCATCTATAGAATGGGAGAAGTGAGAATGTGATGCCCAGCAGTTGTTCAATGTATGGAGGTCTTAGGCAATAACCTGTCTTAGATCCCTGATTTTCAGGAAGGATGTGGTGGCTCAAAGAGGAGAAGTGATTTGTTTAATCACATCCATGGATTCTAGAAGAGGAACTTTCGTTCAGATCCATCTAGTCTCATAGTCTTTACACTTTTCTCTGCCCATCCTCTTGCGATGTTTGAGACAAAGTCAGACTCCTCTTGTGGGCTCTGCACTGGGGCCATGCAACAGACAGGGGCTATTTTACATGATGCCTGTTGCTCAGCATGGGGACTGGTCTCTATGGTGGGCTGGCTGTCACTCTGAAGAGAGCGAGGCAGAGATAACTTTGGGAGGACATAGGGGCCCTGCCTTTCCCATAGTTCTTGCCGGGTGGATGTACCAACATTCTCTGCTTTGCACTGGGAGAGGTAGCTTGCATTCACTGCCCAGTTAATGATCTGCCCAAGTCTCCAAGGTGTCCTGCAATTGTCTAGCACCCTCCTCCTGGGACTATGGGCTTGGCCCTGTAGGTTGCTTTGGACAACAGGATAGTAATGAACTTGGTGCAAGCCTAGCGCTCTCTTCTGAAAGACAGAGGCTATGGAGCAGAGCCAAGCCCTCCCAGAACAGAAGTCTGGTTCTTCTGTCCAGGTCTTGGCCCTGGAGCTCCTGGAAGGCAGGGGCTGTCGTGGTTTGAATGTAAAATGCCCTCCACAGGCTTGTATTTTGAAATCTTCCCCTGGAGCTGGTGGTGCTTTCTGGGAAATCTGCGGGTCTTCTGGGAGGTGTGGTCTCCCTGATGAAGCAGTTTGCTAGGGGAGGGCTTTGAAGGCGATCCCCACGCCTGCTTCCTGTTCCCCTCTGCTACACACATGGGTTGCCATGAACTGAACTGCTCTGCCAAACCCTACCCAGCATGGTGGATAAATACTCTGAAGCATCCAGAAGGGACCATCTCTCCCTTTGGTTACCTCTATCAGATATTGTGGCCACAATGACTCAGAAGTAGCCAGCGCATGTTTGTTCTGGCTCTGTATCCCAGGCCCAGCACGGGACAGGCACACACAGTCCTTGTCATTGGCAAGAGTGACTCAGCGGGTTCAGAAGAGGATCACCAAGTCAGACTCTCTCTTAGCCGGTTCCGCTCCTCATCCTTGGCATCCCCACAGTTCCCAAAGGCTGGCTGTGGTTTCTAGGACTATACACCAAAACCCCCTTTTCTAGATTGAATCACTTGAGTTCTTTTTCCCCCTGTCCCTCCAGCTGTCCCTAGGTCACACCCTTGATTGATTCCAGCTGGGCCTTGCCAGAGCCTGTGAAGCTCTTAGACCTTCCCCAGCACTCTGACCCAAGGACAGCTGCCCTCAGGTGCCTGGACCCCAGGTCTTTTTCCTCCTAGGGCCACTGTTGCTTGTCCCCCTTTCATTACCGGGAAGTCCCACATCTGACAGAAGGGTCACTTTGATTTTTACAATTTAAGTTCAATTTAACATTTGAACACATTCTCATGGTTCAAGGATATCTATAATACAAAAATCTCCCTCCACACCCCACCCCAGACCCCTAGATCCCTCTCTAATGTGGCAGTACCAGTTTCTGTGTGCTCTTTGGGACAGTTTGGGAAGACAGGGAAAGGTCTGTACACACTGGAGTTCTGCATCCAGAGAGTTCCTCACAGGACAGTCTCTTTTAGACTAGTAGTTCTCAATCTGTGGGTTGTGACCCCTTGGGCATCGAATGGCCCTTTCACAGGGGTCACCTCAGACCATCTGAAATATAAGATATTTACAGTAGCAAAATTACAGTTATGAAGTAGCAATGAAAATAGTTTTGTGGCCGGGCGGTGGTGGTGTACGCCTTTAATCCCAGCACTCGGGAGGCAGAGGCAGGCAGATCTCTGTGAGTTCGAGACCAGCCTGGTCTACAAGAGCTAGTTCCAGGACAGGAACCAAAAGCTACGGAGAAACCCTGTCTCGAAAATTCAAAAAAA
>NW_026067894.1:15493441-15534767 GCF_014885135.2 Alexandromys fortis
CACCATAAAGAACACTGCGTTCATTAGCAACCGCTCTCCCTCCTTGATCCGCAACCCACACAACCACTGACCTGTTTTCTGTCTTCATAGCTTTGCCTGTTCTAGACACGTCATACACACGAAGTCATGCACAGGTGACCTCGCGTGTCTGCTTTCTCTAACGTCTTTAAAGTTCTCTCACTCTGTAGCACGTGTAAGTGTTTAGCTTCATTCCTTTTCCATTGCCGAGTAACGTTCCACGGCTTGGGAATTACACACTTGCTTCATCCATTCAGTAGTGGAGGTTTTGTTTCTGTGTCTTTATTATTATGAATGATGCTTCTGTGAACATTTATGCACAAGCTTTTTGTGTGCACTTTTTTTTTAAAATGAAAGAATGTAAACATGTTTTTGATTTGGGTATATGCTTAGGGCAACATGGCCAGGTCATTGCTCACTCTTGAATGGCTTCTTGGTATATATTACACTACTCTTTAAGGGATCACCTGGTGATGGACATTTCATTTATTTTGACCAGTTTCCCAGCTCATAAATTTGTGTGTGTGTGTGTGTGTGTGTGTGTGTGTGTGTGTGTAATATCTAGAAGTGTGTTTTATGGTGACAAATGACATAGGTTTTAGTGGTTTAATAGATCCAACCAAATTGCTCCACATGCCATCAGTGAAGTAGCAAAGAACGAGCTGCCAATCTGGCGAGTGAGATGCGGGTCCCCTGGGCTATTTCTAGTTTTTCCTGTGGGTGAGGTAACTGTCCTTCCAAATGCTTCAGGCCTGTCTCCTATGCAGTGACCCCTCTTTGTGCTCATTACCCATATTTCTACTGAGTTGTTGATTCGTTTTTTGAAAGAGTCTAACTATTTAGTCCAGGCTGGTCTTGAACTCCTGCCTCATCCTCATGAATGCTGAGATTATAGGTGTGCATGACCATGTCTGCCAATTTCTAGTGCATTTGTAAGAGCTTTTCATGTACCAGATATATCTCCCACTTTGTTATTTGTCTTTCACCTATTCTTTAGAGTTATTTATTTTGAATTTTATGTGTATGAATGTTTGGCTTACAGGTATGCATCATACACTACATGCATGGAGTGTCAGTGGAGGCCAGAGAGGGCACTAGATCCCCTGGAACTGCCGTGACAGATGGTGGAGCATCACCATGTGGATGCCGGGAACTGAACCACCATAGATCCTCTGCAAAAGCAGCCAGTGCTCTTAACATCTGAGTCATCTCTCTAGCTCCAATATTTGTCTTTTAGCTTTGTTAATGGTTACTTCTGCCTTTAAGAAGTTTTCTAGTTTGGTGTAGGCAAATTAGCGTTCCCCCTCCTCTGAGGACCTGGTCAGAAGACTTTTCACACACTGAAACTCTTGTTTAAAATTTATCAGTGGTTCCTTTTAGCCAATTGTTTCATTAAAAACATTTCAATCTTTGGTCCATCTAGAATTTGCTTTGGTACGAGATATGACGTGTGGATCTAATTTTACATTTTCTCAATGGCTAATTGAGTGCCCTAATAATATTAATAAGTAGTTCATCTTCTCCTCAATGATTTTGTTTCCCTCCCCAACTTTATTACAGTGCAATTGATAAATAAACATTATACATTTGGGATGCATAATTTATCTTGATTAATGCATGCATTATGATAGGTTAAATCAAGTCAATTAATGTATCCACCACCTCATTATTAGTATAGTTTAAATATTAAATGTCCCTCACAGGGTCACACTTTGAATGCTTGACCTCCAGTTGGAGGCTTTATTTTAGGGAGTTCTGGAAACTGTAGGAGCTGGGGCCTATGGTTATTGGGCCGTGTCATTGTAAGTCTAGTTACTTGCTTCTTCCAATTTTTCATAGTGCTCCCCATCTGCTGGCATGTGAACAGTCTTTCATGGTGCTCCCCATCTGCTGGCACGTGGTGCTCCCCATCTGCTGGCACGTGGTGCTCCCCATCTGCTGGCACGTGGTGCTCCCCATCTGCTGGCACGTGGTGCTCCCCATCTGCTGGCACGTGGTACTCCCCATCTGCTGGCACGTGAGCAGTGCTGGGACCCACCAAATGTTCCTGTCTCTATGACGTTCTGTTTAAGTGTGTAGGGCCAAGTGTTCATGGCCCAAGCCCTCTGAAACCATGAGCCCAAATCCATATTTCCTTCTGTGGGTAGAATAAAGATGGAGTGGGGTGTTTCTGTCAGGAATTTTGTCAAAACAATGAGAAAAACAACTTTGTGATTTAAATGTGAAATGTCCCCCTCAGGCTCATGTGTTTGAACATTTGGTCTGTGGATAGTGGTGCTGGTTTGGAAGGCCTTGGAACCTACAGGAGGTGGAGCCTCAGTTGTGGCAATGGATCACTGAGGGGCCAGCTTTCGGGAGTTACAGCCTGCTGGTGCCTAGGCTAAACTCTTAGCTCTTCTGTTCTAGCATGGTGTGAGCGAGATGAGACAAAAGAGAGCTGTTCTGTCGGCCTCTCTACAGACAGGGCAGAATCCGCTGCCGTGCCTTTTCCTGCCATGACCCAACCCTTTTCTCCCTTCAGTTGCTTCTTGCTACTGGTTGTGGTGTTTGATCACAGCAACAAAAGTGGCTAATACAGCACCTGATACACGTAGACACATTTTTGTGGTAAAATCATTTATGGTCTGACTCTTGGTGCTTTTCAAATGACCCACGAAACCAGCCCATCCAAGTCCAGGTTGGTAAAGCCACGTGTTAGTTGGGGTTCCTCCCGGAGGATGTGTGACAGAGGCAGATGCATCACTGAATAGTCCCACCCCAGCACGGATGGCAACTCATGCAGGTAGCATTTCCAGTTCCCTGTACTTGCAGGCCGCTGTCCCACCAAAGAGTGTCCTCCCTTCACCCCCAAAGTTGTTGGCTGCTAATATAACTTCCAGGTAGGGCATGCGATTCTCATCTGAGGATCCTCACAACCCCCCTCCACCCGGAAGAAGCAGTTCTACGGTGCATGTATCATTATGAACTGTAGCCACCAGGCTGCACCACAGGAAGGACTCGACATGCCTAACGGAAGCATTGCATTCCTTAACGAACACCTCTCCTTTCCCTGAAGCCCCTGAAGCCCCTGCCACCCCTCAGTCCTGTTAACTGCCCTTCTACTCTCTGCTTCTGGAAGTGCAACTCTTTTAAATTCTAGGTATAAATGAAAGCGCATAAGGCTTTCCATGCCTGGCTCATCTCATTTGACGTAATGCCTTCAAGGCTCATCTGTGTTGTTGCAAACGGCAGATTCCTGGGCTCTTCTCTTTCCCAGCATCTCCAAGTCGTGGTCATCTCTACGTAGGGCACTGTGGACTAAATGTGAGGTTGCAAAATATTTGGCAGCAGTAAAAGAATTCTAGGTTCATGGAGACTAACACTGCTTCAAAATCTAATGTGCAACGAACCCAGGGTGTGCAGGCAGGGTGTGCAGGCAGGGTGTGCAGGCAGGGTGTGCAGACAGTGCTCACCTGTCTTGTGTCAAGTGACCTCACTGCAGCTGTGGTTCTGAACACATGACATGGGCTTGTGTGCATGCAACCATGCAGGTTGTCACAGCACATGACGATGGACATTGCCCGCGACACCTTGGCTCAGCGTGGAGACTGTTCTCTTATGAGATGCAGTGTTCCCTACTGTACACACAGAGCTTTTGGCTGCTGCAGAAAGAGAATGGTTTCATTATGGAAATCAGGCTTTTCATATTTTCCGACCCCCTCTCCCATCCCTCAGCATGTAAGTTATCAGGTCGGTATAGCTTTGGATATATTGTGTTAGAATGTTTGATTTAAAAAAATTGCTGTTTGAGATGCTGACTTGAATTTCATAAAAAAAATCAAATCATTAAATGAATTTTGGCTTGAGACTGAGACAGACTTTCCAACAATCTCTGAAAAGGCCCTACACATGCTTCTGCCATTTTGTGCAAGGCAATGTTCTCAGGATCTCAGCATTGGCAATTAATAGATTAATAATACCAATCAACTTTGGAAAATATTCAGGATGCTCCATGTCTTTCAGCATCAGATTTAATTTTTTTTTTGATTTTCGAGGCAGGGTTTCTCCGTAGCTTTTTGGTTCCTGTCCTGGAACTAGCTGGAACTAGATCAGGATGCCCTCGAACTCACAGAGATCCGCCTGCCTCTGCCTCCCGAGTGCTGCGATTAAAGGCGTGCGTACGCCACCACCGCCTGGCCTCAGATTTAATTCTTTAATAAGAATAAGCTGGCAGAGACAACTCAGCAGTGTGTATATAACTCATTAGTATGCACGTTTGCATTTGTCTTTAGTGCAATGGTAAAAGTTTATACATAGAAAGGAATTGTTTTCAAATAAACTTTTCTTCTTTTTTTTTTTTGTTTTTTTGAGACAAGGTTTCTGGAAGACCAGGCTCTAACTCACAGAGATCCTCCTGCCTCTGCCTCCTGAGTGCTGGGATTAAAGGTGTGCGCTACCACCGCCTGGCTTCAAATAAACTTCCTAATGATTTCTTATCAGTAAAGGTTTGATTTATATACCTGTTTAATGTCCCTATACACCCGGGGTCTTGTAAAGAAATTTTCAGGTGGAAAGAGGTCATAAGTGGAAAAGAAGTTCCAAAACCCTGCTGTACTTAAAGCCTGATTAGTGGGCTAGGAGACAGCTCAGCTGCTGAAGTGCCTGCCATGATACGTGGGCACTGTAGAGCAATCACCCAGGCCATAAAAGGTCAGACACGCTGGTGTGTGCTACAATCCCACTGCTGGGGAGGCAGACACGGGAAAGTCCTGAGGCTTGCTGACCAGCCAGCCTTGCCTATGGTGAGCCCCAGGTCCCGGTGAGAGACGACAGCTCCTGAAGAATGGTGATATCCAAGGCTGACCTCTGGCTGCTTCTCTCTCTCTCTCTCTCTCTCTCTCTCTCTCTCTCTCTCTCTCTCTCTCACACACACACACACACACACACGTGCCTGCACATCTACACATGCTGGTGCACTTGTACACACATATGCAGGCTGCACAGTATTCCATCATGTATGTATTCTATACTTTATTTACCCATTCATCCACTGATGGACACTCAGTTTGAGTCTACATTCTGGCTACTTTGATTGATGTGGGAGGGGGTGCCAATATCTCTTTGAGAATTTGGTCTCAATTCCTCTAGGTGCATACTCAGAAGCCAAAATGCCAGATCATACGGTAGTTCTTTTTTAATTATTTTGAGGAACTTCTGTACTATTTTCCATTCTGACTCCCCTAGTGAGCAAGTGTTCCCTTTCCTCCACATTCTTGTCCACATCTGTTATTTCTCTAGCAGTTGTGAGTGGATATCTCACTGTGTTTCTCTGAGTGTTTCTTTCATATACCCTTTAGAAATCTGCATATTTCCTCTGGATCCTCAATCATTGCCTGTGCACCTGAATGAGCATGTGCGCATGCGCACGCGTGTATGTTTGTGCATGTGTGCATGCATGTGTGCATGCCTGTGTTTGTATGTGTGATATTGAGGATTGAACTGCAGACCTTAAGCATGCTATGTAAGTGCTCTACCACCGAGTCTCATCCCTCCAGTCCCTCCTCAATGATTCCCAATGCCAGCTTCATCATCATGGACATTGTCACATGGCCTTGGGTTTTCTATGCTTCACATTTTGTTCTACGGATATCCTTCTATCGGTCTACAAGCTACTGCCCTATTTTTTTTTGTTAATTATGAGGTTTCAGATGTGTTAAATACCTGATAGGTACAGTCCCTTCTGGTCTCTCCCTTTCAGAACTTTCCTGCTCATTCACACACTTAATGTTTTCCTATGAGTTTTGAAGTCATCAAAGATTCCTGCTTGTGTTTTTAACTGAAATGTAGAAAAGCTGCAGGCTAACTGGGAGAAATAGCTTCCTAATTCTCTTCAGCCAAGATGTGAGATGTCATTCCAACTGCTCGAGTCATCCTGCGAGTCCCTCAGCAGCTGTGTGTGTGTGTGTGTGTGTATCATATTCCAGGTGTTTTATCTTTTTGGTTGCAGTTGTAAATGTCATCTGTTTTCCCATTACATGCTCCAACTGGTTGTCATTGTAAAATATGGAGGCCACTGATTTTTGCATATTAATTTTGAAGCTGGTTATATCACTAAATTTCCGTACTCTTGGTAGTCATGTTTCAGCCCATTCTTTTGGGTACAGCGTGGATATGTTCCTGTCTTCTGGCAACAATAACTTTACTTTTCTAATTTGCACGTGAGCTTTCCCACAAAGGCTCATGGCTGGACACTTGGTCCTCAGCTGGTGATGTATTAAAAGGCGGCGGGTGCTCCAGTATGTGGGTTGGAGGAAGTAGTTCATTGAGGTATGCCCTTGATGGGTATCCTAGGACCCCTGCCCCCTGCTCTCTTCCTAGCCACCCTGATTTAAACAGTTCTTCGTACCCTGCCATACACTTCTGTCGTGATGTCCTGTTTGCCACATACACGGAGTAAAGGGACCAGGTGATCACAGACTGAAGTCTCTGAAACCCTAAGACAGAGCCATTCCTGCTTATAAGTTACTCATCTCGAGTGGCTTGCCGTCATGCTGGAAAGCCGACTGACACGACCCAGCAATCGCTAGACAGATACTGCTCAGTTTACATCTTGATAAGCTCACTGTAAGCTGGAAGTAGATAAGTAAAAATTGATTTATAGTAGCATACCTGGTGTGTCATCATCGTAATCAGCGGCTTGGTACCCTGCAGAGTGTGAGCTATCTACTCTGAGATCATGTGCGTCACTGGGAGCCGCTGCTCAGGCCACCGCCTAGCATTGCATGAAAATGTCCTGTCTCCCATTGTGAGTCCAGGAGCTCTGACCATACAATCCACAGACATTTCCTAGTGGCTTCACGGGGCCATTGCTGCACTGTGAAGTCGAAAGTCCAAAACTGACTGTAAAAGTGGTTTGGTTTGTGGTCCAATGTTTTTTCTTATCTTATTGCGTTAGCCAGTACTCACAGTGTAAGTACTTGTAAGGGGAAGGGTGGAGATACTGGGTACCCTAGTATTGCCCTAACTTTAATGGGAACGCTTTTAATATTTCCTCATTTGAAGTTAATATTTGTCATACTATATATCATATCAGAAATAGCTGTTTGTTTTTATTTTAAGAAGTTTAAAAAATTAAGAATGGCTACTGTATGATGTGGGATTTCCCTCTGTGTGCTGTGAATACCATTGATAAATAAAGGAACTGCTTTGGGCCTATAGCAGAGCTATAGAGGAACAGAGCTAGGTGGGGAAAACTAAGCTGAATGCTGGGAGAAAGAAGGGCAGAGTCAGAGAGAAGCCATGTAGCTCTGCCGGAGACAGCCGCCAAAACTTTAGCCGGTAAGCCACAGCCACATGGCGATACACAGAGTAATAGAAATGGGTTAAATTAATCTGTAAGAGTTAGCCAATAAAAAGCTAGAGCTAATAGGCCAAGCAGTTATTTAATTAGTACAGTTTCTGTGTGATTATCTCAGGGCTAAGCGGCCCCCTCCTTACAACAACTGTATGTAGATGAATTATGCTTTAATCCTCTAATGTAAGCTAACGGCTTTCCTGATACCTCCTAGTCTCCCTTCCTCTCCTCCTCCTCCCTCCTCCCTCCATCCCTCCTCCCTTCTTCTATCTCTCTCTCCCTCATAGACAGGGTCTCATGTAACCCAGGCTTGCCTTGAGATTCATGTATAGTCAAGGATGACTTTGATTTTCTCATCCACCTGCCTCTGAGATTACAGGTTTGTGGCCCCACACCCAGCTTGTGTGGTGCTGGGGAATGAACCCAGGGCCCGTGCATGATAGACAAGTCCTCTAACCACAGAGCTCAAGTCCTCTAACCACGGAGCTACGACCTCAGCCCTGCAGAGCATTTTTTTTTTTTTTTTGGCTTCAGTGACCCACAGTGTATTTTCTTCTGTGCTGCAGGATTCTGTTACTATTTCATTTAGCCTTGTTACAATGAAACTCATAAGTCAGATTGCTATTTAACTCTCTCTTTCTCTCTCTTGCGTGAGAGAGAGAGAGAGAGAGAGACAGACAGACAGACAGAGAGACAGAGACAGAGAAAGGAAGGAGGGAGAGAGGGGAAAGAGGGAGCGAGCATGTTCTTGCAGTTGGGCAGGGTTATTAGTGTTAATACTTTTTATTAACAGAATCAAGAAACTCCCCCCCCCCTTTTTTTCAATGTCTTGCAACATTTTAGACAGTGCTTGGAGAGATCCCCCTGAAGGCCCCCACTTCACCCTACTGCTGGAACGTGGGGAGAGGGCTCAGTGACTTACAAAGCTCCCTCCCCTTTGCAGTCCTCCAGGAGGGATTTACCATAGATCTCAGAGCCAGGACTTCCCAGGTCCTTCCTCCCTGGATCCCGGGACTGGAAGCTAGGCAGCCTGCCAGCCTTCCAGATGAAAAGGTCAGCGCAAAGCTGCATGGGAAGGTGCAGCTCAGGGAACAAAGGCCTGGGCTTGTCAGCGAGAATGTCCTTAGGTTGTGAGGTAGGCTACTGAGGCGGACTGGGCTCCACCTGTCAGTCTCTCCTCCCTCTCTGGGTGGCTGGACTGCCCCAAGCCGCTTTTCACAACAGCACTCTGATGCTCCTTCTGTCTTTGGGGCGCCAGGTGACCGCAGGGCTTCTGTTTGTCACTTCACCGTCTGTTGGGACACTTTGTGTCCAGTGACCAGCAGCAGGTGAGAGGTGCCTAATCTTTTCTATTTTGCCGGAGGACGCTTCATGCTGGCACTGGGTAAACCCTGCCTCATAAGCCCTAGGTCTCTCTCCCCGCCCACCCCGTCCTCCCTCCCGCTCCCGCCTCTTCAAGCCTGCTGGCACAGTTTAATTTCCAGCCCTGGTATTTCTTCCTAGCCCGTGACAACCTCAGGTGGAAGCAATTTCATCGTCTTGTAACTCACTGGGTCATTATAATTAGTATCCGGGCACCTGCGGCGAGGGCGGAAGGAACAGAAGAAAGAGTCGATCCAGCCAGGCGGAGAGCAGCCTTGGTGTACAGGAGGTGTGGGCCCCCCTCCTCCGCTTTAGCTTGTCACTAGGAGTTTCTCAGGGTCCCTCGCTCCCCTTGGCCTGGTGAGTATATGAGGTCAGGATGGGCAAGCATGGTCTTGGCTTCCCGTAGCAGGTGCCTATGACTCGAGAGTGGGGTTCTAGGAGCCCACACCTGAGGCCTGTATCCAGTAAAGGGCCCTGGAAGGAGAAGAGGCTCAATACTTCTTCCTTCTGCCCCCAAGGAGCGCTAGCCAAGAAGGTGCCCTCTCTGGCCCTGGGTCGCTGCATCTCAGAGCCAGAGCTCACCAGGGCTACGGGTAGCAATAGTGGGTACAACCAGGGTGTGGCGAGGAGTGAGTGGGTGTGACTCTTAAGAGAAACTTGTGTGTGTGCCCGCCCACGTGTGCGCACACGCCTAGGAGGAAACAAAACTACCCCTTCTGTTGGAGAAGTGTTTGGGTTTTAATGGAAATGGGCTCAGCAAAGAAAGGTGCCTGAGAGTGAGGATGTTGGGCCAGTGTCTCAAAGTCGGGAAGAGTCCCAGCAGGATGGAAGCAACCCCTGCAGCCCAGAGTTGGAAGGGTGGTCTCTTCTCCGGCTCGTATGACTCCGTTCCCACAACTCCCAGGCTGAGTTTCCAGGCTAAATATTCCAAACCCGGCTAGCGAGATGGCTCAGTAGTTAAAACACTGGCTGCTGTTTCAAAGGACTTCCATTCCATTTCCAGCACTCACAGGGCCGCTTACAACCGTTTCTAACGCCAGTCCCAAGGGATCTGATGCCCCCTTCTGGCCTCCATGGGCACTGCATGCATTTGGTATGCAGACACATGGGCAAAACAGCCACTCACAAAAAAAAAAAAAAGGAAAAAAATTTAAATTCCTAATTCTTCAGAGACTCGTTCTGCCATGCATTCATCCATTTGATATTTACTAAACCCTTGCTGTGTGGCAGGCACAATGCCAGCACTACAGACAGAGCAGTTATTCAGTGAAACAGTATTTTCCCCACCTCTAACATGGCAGGGGCTGAACAGTCTTGGCTCCCTCTGAGTTAGGTGTCTAATCAGCTGTAGTTTAGGGTGGGGTGGGGTTATGAACTGATAAGCCACCCCAAAATGCTCTACGGCAATAATCGAAACAGCCCATAAACTACACATTAGTTCTTGCTCGACAGCACAGAAAGCAGGCTGCCAGTTTAACAGAGAGAAGCATGACCCAGTCCTGTAGTCAGCAGGCATCTGATCTGACTGTGTCTTCAAGGGGTCCATCCCACATCTCCTGGTCCCTCTGCATCCTCCCCTACCCAGCAACAGAAGACCCTGTGGCTGAGTCACAGGGCCTGTGGCTAAGACGAGGGACAAACCTGCCCCAGCTCTGCTTCCTTCTGCCTTTCTGGTATCTGCCGGGGCAGGAGCCAGCCCAGCATGCAGGCAACCTTGGTAAGGGCTGTCAGTATCTGCCACTCACTTCCCATCTTTGACCCTCTCTCCTTTCAGAGATCAAATCTGTCTTGTTCGCTGTCCCTCCTCCAGCTCTCCAGCTCAGAAGGCTCCCCAACTTCTCTCCCTTCTCCTCCTCTTCTATCTTGAGGTGTCCCCCTGTATTCTGGGGTCCCTGAAAGGACTCCCCAGAAATTTCCCAGATCAGTCACTGAGGGATTTCTACTTGATTTAGTCTGCACTCAATTCAAGGGGCCTGGGTCACCGTCCTTCCCAGGCAGATCCTTTGTAAAGGGACCACTTATAATAATGCCATTGTTCTCGGTAGCCTGGGAGGGGGGGGGCAGACAGAGCCCCCACTGAAGCAGGTTCGCCATTAGAACCCTGCAGAAACGAAGTAATAGCCTGCACAGAGAGCCATTTGTAATGTTGCTGTAATTCCCATGATTCATTAAACAGAAATGGAAAATGATAACATTTCCCCTGGAAAGAACCCTCTTCGCGGAGCCGCACGCTGCGTTCACTCGGCTCGGCTATTTGATTGACTAAGCATCTTGTTTTGCTGATGTGAGGAAGGCTCATACCCAGCGCCATTTGCTTTTATATCAGTCGAGAAGGAAGCGGGGGAAGGGTCCTCGGGGCGGAGGCAGGGTTTGACCTTGGAAATGGATTTATTGTCCCACCTTGGGGGGATCCGTCTGGCATATTTGGCAGGATGAACACTAGGCCTGGTTTGCATCTGCCTGTTGAGTCCCATGCTGACCCTATTCAGCCTCAGTGGGGTGCCCACTTTGGAAGCTGGCACAGCCTCCAGCCCTCCTCAGCACAAGCCCTGGGAACCCTGGCTATCTCCTCCTTTGCCTCAAGGGGCCCCAGGCTGCTCACCGCCCAGTCCCTAGTTTGTAACCTGGATATGGCCTTGCCTCTCTCTTCCTAGGCAGCAGCCAGATCCTGGGGTGTTTCAGGGCAGAGGCCTTCAGTGGCTTTCCGACACTTTTATCCCTACTTGTGTCTGCTCCAGCTCAGCCTACCATCTCCTGACAGGCCTTGCCTCGCTCCCCTACCTGTATGCCCAAGGACATAGGACAGCTGAGAGCTCATGTCCCACCACAGATGTTTGTACTGCAGTGCTCGGAACACCTGGGATATGTCGGTCTCACTGGGGCTCTGCTGGAGGAACCTGCCTTGTTAGAACACCCACCTCCTGTCACTTCCCACACCACTTCCTCCGTGAAGTCGGCAAAGATTCTGCCCACAGGATGAGCTCTGGCTTCTTTGATATCTTAACATTTGGGATTCCTAGTGGACTATTTGTGTTCCCTTAGGAAATGAAGGCTTGCAACAGGCGAGCTCGCATGCCAGGAGGCGTCTGCATACTTTACCTCATTTAATGGATATGTTATTTCAATATTTTTACGCTGTTGAGAAACATAAGACAAGTACCTAAAACATAGCAAGTAATTAGGAAGGAGACACACACATAAACAATAATCTGGTAGAAATAGAACTTTGTAATTGATGCGATAACAGTGAAATTAAGTGATCGATTTTTTTGGTCATGCAGGAAATAAATAGAATTGGAATTTGAACTTGAGACTGGCTGGCTCAGGTATGTGCTCCATCAAATTATAGCTACTAAATAAAAATATGCAATTCTCAGTTTAGTGTGAATTTTGGGTAAGCTATAAATAGCTTTCTAACAAGTTTATCTGAAGTTCACATGTCATGGAGAGCTATGGTGTAGGCATGTGTCTCCTGTGTTGAAGTCTGGTCCCCAGGGTGGCATTACTGGGCTGGGAGGTTTGGGCTGAAAAACCTTTAAGAATGGGACTAAGTAGGTGGTCCTTAGGACATTGGGGTGTGCCTTTGATGGAGATTGTGAGACCCTGGGCTGCTCCTCTTCTCCTTTGCCCTACTTTGTGATGTCATGGTTTTCTTCTGCTGTGTCCTCCGATCCCCATACCCCACCTCATCTGACAAGCAGAGAGACCATGGGTACAAGCTGAAACTGTCCAAACCGTGAGCCACAGGAAACCTTTCTCTCCATAAATTAATTCTCTCAGACATTTTGTTATAGTGAGGGAAAATAGACCAACATGTGGATCATGGTTCGTGTTCCTTCTGCATGCTGACTGAATCTGGGTGTCCCTTTCTCTTTGGGATGATCTTAGAGGAGACAGCTCCCCACATACACCCCAAGTCAGGTTTATTTGGTGTTTACATGTGTGGGTTGGATGCCGGGCAAGATTCTGGCCAGTTTTGACAGACCTTGGTCCTGTTTCTTTCCTTAGCAGACCCTGGATGTTTTCAGAGATCAAGAGCGGTTGGCTTCTTCACCCTGACCCTGATCGGCGCCAGCTTTGCCAGCTGTAGAGGTAAGATCCCACCTGCAGGACTAGCTGCAGGCAGAACTCTGGCCCTGATCTGTATGTGGCTTTCTGCCCCAGGGGCATGCAAGGACCACGAGACGAGGCATGCTGCGTCCATCTTACAGAGAAGGAAATTGAGCTCTCAAGGCCGTGATGTGCCAGCACTCATGTGGCTCACGTGTTTGGATGGTCTAAAGCGATGCTTCTCAACCTGCGGGTCACGACCCCCTAAGGCCTTCATAAAAAGCATATGTACATTACAATTCATGACAGTAGCGACATGATGGTTATGAAGTAGCAACAAAAATAATTTTATGGGGGCTGGAGAGATGGCTCAGAGGTTAAGAGCACTGGGTGTTCTTCCAGAGGTCCTGAGTTCAATTCCCAGCAACCACATGGTGGCTCAGAACCATTTATAATGAGATCTGATGCCCTCTTCTGGCCTGCAGGTATACATGCAGACAGAACACTGTATACATAATAAATAAACAAATCTTTAAAAAAAAATTTTATGTTTGGGGATCACCACAACATGAGGAAGTGCGTTAATGGGTAGCAGCATGAGGAAGGTTGGTGTTCTAGAGGTCTGTTCACACCAGGGTGGGGGTGGATCTAAAGATCTCTTCACACCACGGTGGGAGTGGAGTTTGGATCTTGGTCTTTCTGATTCAGGTGCCCCTCCATAGCTCTGGCCTGTGTATTCCCTGACTCTGGGGCAGGAAGGGATGAGGCCCGTCAGGTAGGTGGAGGGATGAGGCTGCTAGTGGGCAGTGGTGGGAAGGCTCCAGGACCCTAGGGGACACCCCAGTCGCAGAAACTGTTTGGAGGACATTCTAGAGGTCGAACTGCCCCCTCCCAAGCTTTGGGGAAGACCAAGTCTGCCATCACTGGCGGGGGGTGGGGGGTGGGGGGGGTAGACTGGTTAGGACTGGCTCCATTGCTGGCAGACCCCAGGCTGATCTGTCATTACTTCAGGCTCCTTTGATCTCATTGGCCAAAACTAAAACAAACGAAACAAAACAGAAATCCAAGTCATTCCTCAGTCACCAGGCTAATTACAACCAAACCCTAGGTTCTTGGCTTTGAAACTCTGTTGGAGGCCCTTGGGGGAGCTTATGTGTGCTTTCTAGACATTCTCCAGGTACTTCCAGCTTCTAGACTCAGTTCAAGGTCAACTTGTTCAAGATCCAAGGTCAGCTCAAGCCTTCTCTGCTTCCAGCTCCAGCAGTAACCTCTATTCCATCTCCAGACTCCTGGGCGTCTGAAGGTCACAGTAGCCCGCTGGTCCTAGCTCAACCTTGGCTTCTCTTGGGTTCCCCTGAGGTCTGGCCCTTCAGCCCAGTCACAGCAGCAGACATTCAGCAGACAACAAGGACCAGCTATGATTGGTCCAGTTCTGTCTGAATCTGTTTGCAGATGGGGAGACTCCTAGTGCCTGAGTTACCCCTGAAGGGCTAGCCTGGACACTTGAGGCTGCTTCCTGCCAGCTTTGCCCATGGGCCCTCAGATCCACAGCCTTCTCTGAGACATAGGGGCTGAACCAATGTGGATATCCTGGCACAAAGGTTGGCTCTCCTTTGCAGCAGCTATGCACTTGGGTGGCATATGGGTATACATGTGTGGACGGAATATGTACATGTTCATGTGTGCCTCAGAGGGCTGTTTTGTGGAATAATCTTCTTGTACACTGTGAAGATTTGTCACTTGGACTGACTTAGTAAAAAAAGCGGAACAGCCAATAGCTAGGCAGGATTTTCAGGGCAGAGAGAATGCTGGGAAGAAGAAGGGCAGAGTCATGAGGATAGACAGCACATGAGGTAAATGTGCCTGGGGCCGCACATAGGTTAATAGGAATGGGTTAATTTAAGTCATAAGAGCTACTAAAAACAAGCCTAAGCTGTCGGCCGAGCTTCTTTAATTAATAAGAAGTCTCCGAGTGGTTATTGGGAGCTGGTGGGCAGGACAGAAAACTCTGCCTACAGGGTGTCCTGTGCACCCCCTCCATCTGTACCATCAGAACACTCCTGAGCCCTCTGCCGGAGGGATCTGCGCAAACGAGTGTGTTCAGAGGAGCTGCTGAGGGTGGGAGGGTTTTAATGAGTCTGACTGAACAAGGCTCTTCGGAAAAGTGGACAGCACAGTGTACTTCCTGCCATGGCTGCAGAGGGCTGGGCTGAGGCTCTCTGTACCTGCGGGGTACAATGCTCTCAGATCCAACTCTCTGCTGAGCGACAATACCCAGAAAAGATTTGCATCTGTAATGAACATATGCAGGCTTTTCCTTGTTTATTATTCCCTCAACTACATGGTATGACAATTATTTACACAGTGTGTACATTGTGTTGGGCATTTTTGGTAATCTATAGATGTTTTCAAGCGTGCAGCAGCATGTGGAGTTTGCGTTTCGTGAAGGGCCCTTGAGAATCATGGGTTATGGTATGGGGGATGTCTCAGAGCCAATCCCCATGACACTGAAGGACAACTGTATTCTATCCTGCTCAGGGTGGGGGTCATGGCAAAGGCCTGGCCTGGGCCATCGTCTCCCACTGGGAGGCCCTCTGATAACCAGGAGCCATGAAATGATGTGTTACAGTTCCCTGAGTCAGAAATGGATCGGCTGCGGGGAGAGCAACCTGCCTTTCACCAACAGCTGCTCAGGCTGAGGCCTGACACTTCCTCTCCCCCTGCCTCCTCCTCAGAACAGTCTGGTCTGACCCAAGGCAGCCCAGGCAGGGAGAAAAAGAGGAGAGAAGACCCCCATTTCTGCCCTTTGGGAGACCTCAGGACCCTGTGACCTTCTACAACTCGCTGTCTCTTGTACCCTTGTCCCACTCCACCTGTCTATCATCTCAGCTCACGTCAATAACAAGTTCATCTATTGATTCATTTTATAAACAAGATCTTTCTGTTTACCCAGTTTTTTTTTTTTTGAACTCTGTTGCTCAGATGATTCTCCTGCCTCAGTCACCCAAGTAGCTAGGACCGTAGGCATGTGCTACCTGGACAAGCCTTTCTGAAACACTCCTCTTGAGATATCTTTCTAGGTGTTGGTGAGCACAGCACACAAGAGCCTTGTTGTGCTAGAACCACCCTCTCGGAGATGGTGTGTGTGTGTGTGTGTGTGAGACATACCCACTGGGAAGTAAAATATGAATTTGTCAGATTGATGAGTTTCACAGAGAAAAACGAAGCATTGAGGTACATGGTGAGACAAGACCCCTTGCCATGGTCTCGGAGCTGGGGCAGGGTCCTCAAGCAAACAGTGTAACTTCAGCATTCTCTTTCTACCTACTGTATATGGTCACCATCCAGGCTTGGCTCTAGGTGGCCCCACGGTGCCCGTAGTCATCTCACAAAGACCCTGGGAGTTTGATACCCACGTCTCCAGAAAGCTGGGCCTAGAGAGGTCACGACACTGTCCAGAGTGACGCAGACCACAGCGCCTGATTCAGTCCGATCAGAACTCCACCAGGCCACTCCAAACTCTTCCACGTCCTTCCAAGTGGGAAAGCCAAAGCCGTCATTTATCTTCATTCTCTCTCCACTGCAGGGAGATTTGAATTCAGGCCCTTGAGGAGTCTTCTGGAAGGTAGTCCTACAGTCAGGGCTTCTGCATGGGGGGTATGGTGGTGCCTGTCTTCCCTGCATTCCAGAGGCAGGAGGGTCGTGAGCTCAAGGCCCTGCTTCAAACAGAAAACAAAACAAAACGAGACAGATCAGCCCCCCCCCACTTTCTCTTGGGGTTTCTTGTCTTTACAGTTAGTATTTCTGTTTTCCAGTGTCCAGGGACCCTCTAGGTTCTTGAAGTTTCCATGAAACCATACCATCTCCTTACCGTCTTACCTCCCAGCCCAAGAAATCTTCCGTGATTGAGTCCTTGATAAGAGCCTGTCTGTCTCTCTGCCTCCTCATCATAAAGAGCTCCTTCCCCCCATTTCCTCAGTTGCCTCCCATATGGGGTTAAATGTGACCCCTGTAACCAATGCTGCTACCCTGGTCCCTCGACTGTGACAGTGTTTGGAAACAGCATCTTTGAAAGAGATAATCAAGCGAACTGTGGTTCTTCAGGAAGGCCCTAATCCAACATGCCATCTTTCAAAACATCATAGAGGGTTGGGAATAAACTCAGCAGTAGAATGTTTGCCCAATGTGTAGGAGGCCCTGGTTTCTATCAGAAAAAGGAGGAAAGGAAACCTGATAGACAGGCAGGAAGGCATGAAATGAAGGGATGGAGGAAGGAAGGGAGGGAGGAAGGGAGGAAGAGACTGGGATACGCACATCTGCAGAAGGATGGCCTGGCAGACACAGAAGGAAGGAGGAAGGCAGTCCTTTACCAGCCGTGGAGAGGAACCTGCGCTTCCAGCCTCAGGAACTGTAGGGAAAGACATTTCTGCCGTTTAAGCCATTCCACTCTCAGTACTGTGTTATGGCAGCCACAGAAGCTCTTCCTCCGTACCCTCCTCTCATCCGTGGGCCACCTCTCCCTGCATGAGGGCGCAGGCCCCGACTTCTGGTGCTGGTTGGCCAGGTCCTGCAAATAGAGGTCAAGGCTTGCTGACATCCCCTTCACCGACAGCCCCTCAGAGCTGTGTTCCCTGGCTGGCACTTCAATATGTAACCCTTCTACCACGCCGCCCTTGCTACACAGGCAGTCCGCGCCCTGTCACTCCGATCTGTCTGCAGTCAGCCCCGTTCACACTTCGCTCCAGCGAGATTCCACAAAGCTGACATGAACAAACACTGGCTCTGGTCGAGACCGGCACCCGCTACTCCGACATCTCTCAGATCCCGCGGACATCCACAGACCTCTGAGGGCGGCCCCTCCATATGCTGACCTGCCCGTCCAGTTGTGCTGCTTTTGCCTGGCTTTCCACTCTGCCCGCTCCCTGCTAACGAGAGTTCTCTCTTCCCCGTGTGTTACCAGCAGCCTGCTCACCACCGTGACTCTCTTTGGGCTCCCCCATATGTGGGACCCTGGCTCCATCCTGCCCGCCCCCAGATCAGCCCCCTTTCCCAAGCTCCTCACCCTGTGCCCTGTGCTAACTACTTCCGCTCGGCCTTAAGGCCCTTTCTGTGTGTTTGGCCACTTACACAACCTTTCTGCTCATCACCTGCGGTGTGAGTTGTCCTTTTCTCACTGAGTAGAGGTGGTCGTACTCTGGCAAGGGAGGCCTCTCACAGGTTGGCTGTGGCCCACTGAACTGGTTCTGTTCACAACACTTCTGACACCAGGAACATGGTTGCCAGGCTCCTTCTTGAGCCTCCATACTCCCTAGTTGTTGCTAGGCCTCCTTATTCCCCAGGGAAAGGTGAGTGTGCCATCTGCCCATTCCCAGAGTAGGCTCATTCTGCAGCCCCACTACATGGTGTGATGTGGGGGTACCTTCATCCAATGAGAGGCAGCCAAACCCACCCTCCGGCTGTAGGGGCCTCTACCTAATTTTTGCTGTCTCGTCCTCACTCAAACTCAAACCAGGTTTTTTTTCTGTCCTATAGGCCTCAGGGTACAGGCCCTGAGATAATTTTGGCCCAACATCTCAACACCATGGCTGATTCCCTGCTTCTCTGGACATCAAGTGGGCATCCAGCTGCCCAGACCAACACTGATGCTATCAACCTGGAGGAAGTTATCAGACCCTACATGCTTAGGGACTCAGTCTGAGCCTCAGGACTTGGACCTATTTCTGACCCCAGGTTTAGGTTCTAGGCCTACTGTGACCTGGGGTGGGAGATACCACTGGCTTCCATTGCAGGGTCCATAATTTATTTGAATTTCTTTGCATGGCCCTGAAGGACATTTTGCTTATGATTGCGAGGTCCCTCTTAAGAATGCAGCTCTGGGACAGGGGAGACAACTCTGTCAGTAACGTGCTTGCTGGATAAATGTGAGGACTTGAGTTTGATCCCCAGCACCCACATAGAAGCTGGGCACTGTGTGCCTGTGATCTCCGTGCTGGGGAGACAGAGGTAGGAGGATCCCTGGAGCTGAAAGGGTGAGCCCTGGGTTCAGGGAGAGGCCTTGTCTCAAATAATAAGAGAGTCATTAGAAAAGCTCTTGCTTTGGCAAGCACGTACACATACGTATATGCACACACACGGGGTGGGGGAAGAGTGCACCTTAGGTGTAGCAACCAAATCCATAAGATGCACAGGGCAAGTCAGGTAATGGTGGTGCACACCTTTAATTCCAGCACTCAGGTGGCAGAGGTAGGTAGATCTCTTGAGTTTGAGGCCAGCCTGGTCTATACAGTAAGTTCCAGGACAGCCAAAGCTACACAGAGAAACCCTGTCTCGAAAACAAACAAGCAAATATCCACAGAGCAAGGTTTGGGGAAACCAGTGCCAGGCTTTCCTTCCCCCTCTGGATGCTGTCTATAGTCTTCTGGCATCTCTGGGCATCTCTTGGTCCCCCCCCCCCCCCCCCCCCCACAATTCCAGCAGTTTATGGAGGCTAGTGGCCAGTGACAGACAGTTCCCATTCTGGTGTTAGTTATCAGTGATGAGCTGATACAGCCTTCTTCCTCTCTCCCTGGAAAGTGGGGTGACAGGCTGCTATTTTCTAGCCTCTCTCATCAGGCCCTCTCCTGAAGCACTTTAGGGGTCCCCAGTCACTAGCAATCTTATTAGCATACAAAAAGCATTCTCATCACCCTGAAGAGGTGTTTAGGGGCGGCGTGCCAGGAGTTGGGGACAGAGACTAAATATAATTTTTTATTGTTATATATCACACCTGTGCGTGTGTGCGATTTCAACAAACCTTCCTTTCCCCGAAGCAATGAATGACTTGGTTTGCTTGACGCTGAATGTCGCCCAAGTGGTCCTTTCGCCTGCAATAACTTTCCCCTCTTTCTTCCTCACAACTCCCAACCCTGCCACCCTGAAGTCCTACAATCTAAACTCAGCCATTGATACTAGCTGTGTGGCCTTTGACCCAGTCCCACTCTGGGCCTCAGTCTCCTCATCTGGGAGTTAGAAGTGGAAAGATTAGCACTCAGCCCACAGCGCTGGTGTGTGGAGCAACGGAAGGCTGTGTTAGAATAAGTGTTCCGGAAACCTGGAGCTGGTTTGGGCTCTGGAGTTGAGCTGCCATGGTAATCCTAGGTACTGCCTTTTACTAGCCAGGTGGCCTCAGGAAGGTTGCTCAACATCTCAGGGTGTTGTGTGTGAAAATGAATTCTTCCAGTGGTATTTACTACCTGAAAATTATTGTGATAATTGTCTTAGCATGATGGGCGCCCCACTCACGCTGTGACATTGGAACACATCCTATGTGAACATTAGCTGCTGGTCTTCGTGGTGTGGGTACCACACAGGTTGCCAGCATCATCACCGTGTTATTGTACACATTGCTGGTTGGGTTTAGATCTGTGCATGGCACCATCACTCCACATGGCTGCAGCTTGACTTGACACTTTGACTGTGCTGGGATGTCCCCACTAGCCTTAGCTGTCAGTGTGACTCCACATGCCACTTCAAGTCCTGACTTCAGTGTCCTTTCCGTGTTTCACCCACGTGTCCACAAAGCATGGACAGCGTTGGGAGGAGAAACCCGCCATCCATGACAACCTGTCTCCAAGCATTGGTGGTGTGTACTGGAAGCCGCCCCACACCTGATTGCTCCCAGCCTTCCGGAGGAAGTGAAGCCATGTGCTCCAGGTCCTATGGGGGCAGGTAACAGAGCCACAGTTCAGAGCCACACCTGTGTGACTCTAGTATTGGTTTCTTGTCAACTCTGCTTGTGCCTGGAGTTGTTCCGTTTCCAAGGTTTGGGCTTCTTCAAGTTCCTTTCCTGAGAAAAGGCTTTCCTCTCAATGCTCTCTCCCTGGAGACTCCCCTCCCACAAGGCTCCTCCCACAAAGCCCTTCCACAAGACCCCTCCCACAAGGCCTTTGCTCCGGTCTGGTGTTTGTGAGAAGGAAATGTCTGGTGTCTCTTACACCTGTTTAAGGTATTGGCAGAACAGAGGACAAAGTTAAGTTTAGGAAAAAATTTTTTAGGACCAGGGAATTGAGAGGGGTGTATCTGACCTGTTTAAGGTAGATCTTTCAATTTGGCTCTCTGGAACTCACAAGAATTCTTTGGGTTTAAACAGTAGCATATTTATATCAGAAAGAAAGTATTTTTTAAGTCTATGAAAGGCAGCATGAGAGAGAAATTTGATAACTTGTATTTGTCCTCACACCTTTATAACTTGCAGGTACACGCCTTAGTAACTTGTATTTGTATTTTGCTGAAATTTGTTTGGTGAGGTTGTCCTTTTAAACGACAAAACTTCTCAGCTGTCAAACTGCATCAGAGATCTTTGAGAAGAATAAAATTTTACTTGAGTTATTGATTAAAAAACGACAGAGAACTTACTTGGTTGGTACCTAGAGGTTACACCCTCCCTCTGCAAAGTTCTATAAGTACAAAGACGCTGAGGAGGGGACATTCTTCTATCTGCTGAGCTGCCTGTAGGTTGTCCAGAGGGCTGTGGCTTTCGTGATCTATCTGCCAGACTAGGGTGAACTGGATGGTGCAGCTGTCTTTGCATCACCCATGCTCCTGTGAATAACCCTTCACCCACATTTTGGTAGGGAACCCTAATAAGCTAACGAGGTCACTAAGTTGGACTTGGGTGGTGTAATCACTCAGGTCTGTTGTTGGTGCCCTGTGCGGCAGACATTTCCTTGGACCTCCCAGATACAGTGTCATAGCATCCACTTGTACTGTCTACACCTGTCTCATGGTTTGCTGGGAGGACCTAGTGGACAAGCCCATGGCACCCATTTGTACATGGTGAATAGTGACACCCTCTCACTCTGGGCTGGTACTTGTCCCCAGGTCAGCTGACAAGGATGCCAGGCCTCTGGGTCACCACCCCCTTTTCCCTCTCTTCTGGGCCTGGCCATCCCCCCAGATCCTGAATTCTGCCTCTCTATCCCCTGAGCCACAACACACCTGTCAGCAGGCTTTAGAAACAGCCTCTGACCTACAATGGTTCCACTTCTGAAGTGATTCATATTCAGTAGCAGCCACACTTCTGTAGAGAATTTGGATTTTGCCCACCTAGCAGTTTGCAGCGTGCTTCTCTTTCTTGATGCAGGCCAGCCGCCATGAGTGCAGCGCCAGGCAGCCAGCCACACACTGATGAGGGCAGACGGCCGATGTTCTGAAGAGTTTGAGTACTAAACTGTGACACTCTGCAGGGCAGGTACATTTTTATTTGTCTCTGATCATACCCACCTATGACAGGCTACAATTCCCACTGTAAGTGGAGGGACACCTGTGCATATAACACATGCCTGGGAAATTATATCCCCATCCATAAGGTCCCTCGGATGTAGCCCATCCCCCACACTTCCTTATTTTCTCTTTGAGTCAAATTTCTAGAAGTAATAGTCTAGACAGAGTCCATTCAGTTCCTGACTTTGTTTACAGCTGCCCACCTTGGCAAGTTCCTTTCTTTCTCCACGCCCTGGTTTCCTTGCCTGTAAAGTGGCTTTAATAATCTTCACGGCACCAGCACAGAAAAAGGATTAAAGGAGTTCCCGAGTGCCATGCCCATGGGGCAACCCCACACAGACAGTAGCAGCTGATTGCAGAAAGCCCTGCTGTTCATGTTCCTTTGCTTATGTCTGAGGATCCTCACCTACCCTGTTATCCTCAGCTGACTGCAACCTGGTTCCTTCCCATCACCTAGCAAATGCTCTCCAGTTGGAATCACCCAGTACCTCCCAGTAGCCATTCCACCCACCTTCCCATCAACTTCTTGGCAGCATTTGGCTGGACAGGAAGTGATCTGATCGGAGAGGGGTGGTGGCAGCAGAAGCCCCAGGGATGTGTGGGGGGAAACACAAGCCTGTGGCCAGGAGAGCTCACGGGACAGCCCTCTGGGGAAAGGAACACACGATATAGGATGATCCAGTGCCCAGTGTGTGGCCTGGCATCCCCTTGGGGGCAGGGACTAGGTTTCTGTTAACTACCCCAGAGTCGCACCTGGGGTTCTTTAATGAATGCCCAGCAGGACTGAGAAGCAGCACCGTGCCCTGTGTGCAGCTAGGACAAGGTATGGGAGGTGAATGTCTGGGGATGTTAACCCTCCATGCTCAGTCCCATCCCCAGGAGGAGGCTCTTCCTTTTTAGCTCCAGCTGCCTGCCTTATGCACTGCACCGACTTGTCTGGTTTGATCTCTTATTTATTACAGAGAATATTCTCTGTCATGGTGGGTGGAGGGAAAGGAGTCTCAGAAGCCGCAGTTTTCAGGGCTGACCTCGCTGCTGGCCTGTTGTGAGCCCTGGCGCCTCTAATGGCCACCCAGACACTGCATCCTTTCTCTATCCAGTCACTGTGTTCATTCACCAAGTGTGCCAAGCACCCTGAGGGCATCAAGTCCTGGGCCAGGTGGAGGACAGGCTAGAGCAAACAAGGGGACTGCCAAGGTCAGGCTGAGTGACAGTTGGGACTGCTGATCTTCCCACATCTTAGTACCTGTGTCTCCTCCCTTTATGGCAGTGTAGAGCGTGTGACCAGGTAAAGGATCTTGAGAGCTGAGAGGTTGATGGAGGAAGGTCATTGGCTAATAAAGAAACTGCCTTAGCCCATTTTGCTAGGCGATCCCTTAGGTGGATGGAGTAGGCAAAACAGAATGCTGGGAGAAAAAAGCTGAGTCAGAGAGTCGCCATGATTCTCCCACCCGACACAGCCGCAGGTTAAGATCTTCCCTGGTAAGCCACCTTGTGGGCTACACAGATTATTAGAAATGGGTTAAATCAATATGTAAGAGCTAGCCAATAAGAGGCTGAAACTAATGGGCCAGGCAGTGTTTAAAAGAATACAGTTTCAGTGTAATTATTTCGGGGCATAAGCTAGCCATGTGGGCGGCTGGGTGCTGGGGACGCAGCCCTGCTGTATGGTATTGTACAGGCTTCTTGGGAGGTGAAGGTGGCTGCAGCCTCGGCATGGAGGAGGTGATTGAATGACACTAGAGTTCTCTGAGCATAGAGGAGGGGGCTGTGTGCCAAGGAATGCAGGCAGCCGCTCGATGCCGAGAAGAAGAAGAAACAGACGGTCCTTTGGGAGGTTCCAGAAGAAACTAGCTTGACACACCTTAGCCTGTTGGGACCGCGTCTGAACTGCTGGTCTTCAGAACTGTAACAGAACAAGTTGGTGTTTTAAGTCTCTGTTTTAGCCAGTATTCTATTGCTGTGAAGAGACACCATGACCATGGCAACTCTTATAAAGGAAAACATTTAATTGGGGCTGTCTTACTGTTTCAGAGGTTTAGTTCATTATCGTCATGACGGGAAGTATGGGGGCATGCAGGCAGACATGTTGCTGCAGAGGCAGCTGAGACTTCTACATCCAGATCAGCAGGCAGCAGGAAGAGAGAGTGAGACACTGGGCTTGGCTTAGGCATCTGAGACTTCAAAACCCACCTGCAGTGACACACTTCCTCCCACAAGACCATACCTACTCCAACAAAGTCACATCTTCTAATAGAGCTACTCCCTCTGGGTCTATGGGGGCAGTCTCATTGAAAAGACAATATTTTACTCCCTGGCCTTCATAGGCTCTCAGCTACATTGTAATGGAGAAATTCATTAAGTCCAGCTTTAAAAGTCCCTATAGTCTATCACAGCTTCAACCCTGTTTAAAAGTCTTTTCTGAGACTCATAGCAGTCTCTTAACTGTAATCCCCTAAAATATCAAAATAAAAAAAAACATATCACATACTTCCAACATACAAAGGCACAGAATATACATTGTCATTCCAAAAGGGTGAGGAAATACTATAACCAAAGCAAGACTGAAACCAGCTGGGTAAATTCCACACTCTGCATCCCCATGTCTGATGTCAAAGTGCTCTTCAGATCTCCAACTCTGTTCAGCTTGATAGGCTGCAACACACTTCTCTCTCTTGGGCTGGCTCCACTCCCTGTTAGCAGCCTTCCTCAGCAGGTATCCCACGGCTCAGGCATCTCCAACATCTTGGGGTCTCCAAGGCAATCCAGGCTTCACCTTCACAGCTTCACACAGTGGCTTCTCTAGGCCTCCATGCAGGGACACCTGCCACACACCTGGCCTTAGTTGCTGTCCTTAGTCATGGGGGAAAGATTCCATAACCCCTTTCTTGTGTCCTTGACTCTAAAGTCAGAACCACACGGCCAAAGCTGCCAAACCCTGCTGCATGCTTAACATGGTCTCCTTGTAAAGATACATTTTCACCAGCTTCCTGCTTTTGATGGTTTCCTTCACTGCCTAACCGTGGCTGTCCTGGAACTTGCTCTATAGACCAGGCTGACCTCAAACTCATAGATCTGCCTGCCTCTGCCTGCTGTAGGAATCCCTACAGCCAGTAGCCTTTAAGTTACCCACCCACCTGGGCGTGGCCTCTTATACTATTTATGCCGATGTAAAGCTTGCATCTGGCCTCTTTTTCCGGCTGCGGGATTCAGTTGCTGTTCTCCGTTCCAGCAGAGAATATTGATTTGTGAGTCCACCCCTAAATAAATAACCCTCTATTATTCTCAGTTCTGAGCTAGTGTGGGATTTCTTTTAAGCGTCCATCTTCATCAGCCTCTGGAGTGTTGGACTTAAAGGCATTCATCACCAAACCCGGTCCTAAGATTTTCTTGAATTCCTTTTCACAAGTTGAGAAATTCGATGGGTGGGGTCTTGCCCTGAGGTCACCACTCCCTTTATTCCATTTAACCTCAGACTTTTCTTTAATCTGTTCATCTCTCTGAACACAGGATTTAGCTCCATTCCACTGCTGCTGCCCCTTTCTCCTCAAACTGTACAATTTTTATTTTCCCTTGCTCATTAGAGATTTGAATAAGAGTGACTACTAATAACCACATGACAGAGTGAATACTAGTCTGTTTCGAGATTTCCTCTGCCCGTGCAATTAATCCAAAACTCTTCAATTTAGCCTCAGGCAGACTTTTCAGGGCAAAAAGCAGCCACATTCTTTGCCAAAATGTCAGAAGAACAGTCTCTAGGCCACATACTAAAATTCTTCTCCTCTGAAACCTCTTGACCTGGGCCCCCCACAGTTCAAACCACTCTCAGCATTACTGTCTTCCATGCTCCTATTAGGAAAGCCCTACTTAAAGAATTCAAAAGCTTTCCTAATCCAAAATTCCAAAGTCCACATTCCTCCAAACAAAATCATGGTCTGGCCTATCACAGTAATTCCCCACTCCTGGTACCAAGTTCTGTCTTAGAGTTCTGTTGCTGTGAAGAGATACTATGACCAGGGCAACTGGTATAAAGGAGAACATGCCTGTTACAGGAGCTGAGCAACCGAATGATGGAAGGAAGTAGCCTATCTGGGATATGTGCTTCTTGCTCCCTCCCCATCCCCCCTTTTTTGTTTTGTTTTCCAAGACAGGGTTTCCCTGTGTAGCCCTAGTGTCCTGGAATTTACCCTGTAGACTAGGCTGGCCTCAAACTCTGAGATCCTTCTGCCTCTACTTCCCGAGTGCTGAGATTAAAAGTGGTTGCCACTACTGCCTACCCTTGCCCCCCTCCCCGAGTCTTTCTTTTCTTTTCTTTTCTTTTCTTTTCTTTTCTTTTCTTTTCTTTTCTTTTCTTTTCTTTTCTTTTCTTTTCTTTTCTTTTTTCATTGAGGCCAGAAGTTCTTGGCAATGAATTGGGTTGAGTGCACATGCCCGTGTGCAGCGAAGGGAAAATAGGATGACTTCCAGTTGAGTGAGGAGTAGAAGCAGCCTTTGCAGAGGGGGGACTGTATGGACTCCTTCAGGATGCTGGGCTTCAGATACTTGTTAGAAATACAGAAGCAGCCATGAGGCAGGCTGTTGAGAATACGTACAGGCAGTAAGGGAGAGGTCTGGGCTGGAGACCCACACGCGGAGGTTTCAGTGAACTTGGAACATCTAAATGTGTGGAGCCTGCTGGGAGCTGTGTGCGGGTGAGGACTGGGGGCCGAGGGGTGGCTGTCATTCAGTCTACACAGTGCCTTCTAATACCAGGGAGACAATGGCCTTGGCTGTCTCCCTTTGCAGGACTGTCCCCCTCCTCAGGCTAAAAGGCATGCCTGGTGTGTAGCAGGTGTGTCACAGAGTGGGGGTGGTGGGGGTAGTGGGGGTGGAGGCCTAAGAGGCCAAGGACTGAGCCATATGAGGGTGTTATCCTGCAGGCTTTGCTCTTCTGCTTCCTCTCTGTGGCATTGCCTGGAACACCCAGGACCTAGACTCTCAGCAAGTCTTGCTGTTCTTACTACCAAGCCACGAGTCACCGTGGCTGAGCCACCTATGGCCCACCTGCCTCTTGAGCTCTTGTCCACTGGAAGAGCCCGAGAGGTTGCTTTAAACCTTTGGGGTTTTCTTGGCAGAAAGAGGACTGAGCAGAGATCCCTCAAGTGTGTTTTGAATCCCAGAATTGCGTCCCCTGGCCGCACTGTCCCCATTCACTAAAGGGAAGGGAGACACTTGCTGGCAGGTGCTCCCCACCTGGCTCTTCAGGATTTCTTGGGCTTTCTTGTATGCCTCATGAGAATTCTCTGGAGTCAGGAGATGTATCCAAGTTTCTTTGTGATCCGATCCTGTTGGCTTTTTTTTTTTTTTTTCAGCCAGGCAACTCAGAGCTTCGGTGTTTCCCATGGGGTGGCAACTCTGCCCCAGTCGGGGCTGTGTTTTCTGGACGGATTTTCCAATAAGTCACTCTGCACCAAGGGGAAGCAGAAGAAGCAGGGGGAACCAAGGGAGTTGGCCATGCTGAAAAGGGACAAAGCAGAGTCCAGAGAATTCCCATGAGGAGGGCAAGAAAGTCTGGGAAATCCTGGAGAGAAGAGGGCAAGGAACCTGCCAGGGAGCACAATGGCTTCGCTTTGTAAAACACAGCTCAAAAAGCGTACTAAATAGACCCACTTTAATCCTGCCACACTGGGACCCGTGTGGGAACCCCAGGCTTGCCTGTTGCTCCTCTCTAGGAATCCCCAGGTGCTGCCTGTTTCTCCCATTCCCCTCTGAAGCCCTGGCCTAAGGCTGGCACAGCAGTCTATGAAGAAACTGCTTTTAAAGCCACCTTTCCCCACAGAGCAGTTACCAGACAGACCATGGTCTGTTTTGGCTCATTCTGGCAGAGCCGGGCCCCTAGATGCCTCTCACCTTTGCTTCCTTAGTGGTGATTACTGGAAAAGTCTGTCCGGAAATCATCCATTCTCACCAGTCCGTTATCCTGTCTGTCTCAGCTCCGGCTTCTTCTCGATACATACAACGTCAGCAGCCCCTGAATGCTAGGGTTGTTCAAAGGTTAAATGAGGGGCTGGAGAGATGGTTTGGTGGTTGAGAGCACTTCTTGTACTTGCAGAGGACCCTGATTCCGTTCCTGGTACCCAAACGGCAGCTCAGAACCATCAGCCACTGCAGCTCTAGGTGACCTAATGCCTTCGGATTTCTGTGGGCACCAGGCACAGATGTGGTACCCGTACATATATGTAGGCAAAAGATTTATACACATTAAAAATAAAAGAAAATCTAAAAATGATTACATGAAATAGCACGTCCCAGTATTCCCAGCTCAGTGAGCCCATAGCTCTGGCTTGCCATGTCTCTCTCCACTTTCCTAGCCTTCCTTGTGTCCCTGCATTTCTCTTCCTCTCTTCTACCTTTAGGTTCTACCTGAACCCCTCAGGAGGGAAGATGGAAGGCTGCTGTTCTCATCCAAGACCAGCTCCAGCTCGTCTCTAGAGGTCCAGCCATCCATGTTGACCTAGAACCGAAGGGCTCTTGATTCATAGACTTTCAAGGCTGACTCTGGGAAAGTGTTAGGCTGACCAGGCCTCTTTGTCGCCTTGCTCAGAGGCCCTCTATAGGCACACTGGGACCAGGATCAGGCCGTTTCTGATTCACCTGGGACAATGGACTGGGACCTTTTTATAGCTGATGGTACAGCCCTGGGCTGGGGGCACTGGTATGTATAGGACTGTGTCTTTAGATCTTCAAGCCTCACCCATGCTGGGGCCTCCTGGCTGTAACCCTTTGTGGATAATCAAGGCTGTGCAAGCGGCCCTAAAACCATCAGAGCTGTCAGGGTTGGCTCTTTCACGCCAATGGTCACTGATAGGTCCAGTCATTTTCCATCAGCCCCTTACCTGACACTACGGAGCCATATGCAAGCCAATTACCACGCGTGTCTCCCAGAACACATCTCCAATCTGGGTCAGTTACTATACCATGCAGAAACTTCTAGGCTTCGCCTGACAGCTGCCTGGGAAGCAAGCTCCAAAAGGCTCTTTCATTTTGGCTGCTCCAGCCTGAGCCTGGGCCTTGGCTCCAGGAAGGCAGACTCCTGTTCCTAGGACTGATGGTGGGAAAAGGCCAATGTGAGTAAAGCCGTGGGCTCTGCTGGACACGCATAGTCTGTGAGCTTGGAGGTCTTGGACTCAGGAAGACCTGGTGTTCATCCTCAGACTCACCATTCACTCACAGTGCAGCCTCAGGGGCAGTAACGCATGCTCTGCTCCTGTTCACTTTATAACCAGAATTGATCTCTGGTTGCCGCAAGGTCCCTGCAGCAGGACCTCCTGGCTTGGTGCTTTTTTTGTGGACTGGGGAATGGATCTCGGGCTGCAGTCACGCTAGGCAAGAGCTCTACCACTGAGATGCACCCCACCCCCCAACCTCTTTTTACTTTTCATTTTGAGACAGGGTCTCACTAGGTTGTCCAAGCTAGCCTTGACATCAGTCTAGAGCTCAGTCAGGCCTTGAATTTGCAATCCTCCTGCCTCAGACTCTACAGCAGCTGGGATTGCTGGCCTGAGCCACCATACCCAGCTTCTTAGGATTTGTTGAGCTTCCTCCAGTTTTTTTTGCTAGCTGGTCTATGGAGATACACTTCAGGAGGTCTGGATGGCTCCCCGAGGACACTGGGCACGACATCACTGAATGCGCAGAGTGCTGGGCACCCTGCAGCAACAACAGGGAGGTCCTGATGAGGAGGGTGAGCCGGTTCTCTGCTCCTCCTTAACGCCATGGCCAGGGGAGAGGAGGATTGGGAAGGTCAGCTGCATGCTACATGCTGCACGCTGCATGCTGGAGCTGGGAGAAGACCTATGGATGATAAGGGTCCACTGCGAGCGACAGATGACAAAGGCCCACTATCCAATTGCCTGGGCTACTGGTTTCTTCTCTCTGCGCCCTCCCACCCTGCCTGGCTGCATTGATTTACTTGAAAGTTTTAATGGGTTATAATTGGAAAAGGCCTGGGTGAGATTTGCATATTGATTTGACATTTAAGTATATGATTAAATAAAAGCTGACTGAGGTCATCACTTGACTAAATTGGCTTAATGAGTGTTGATTACCCTGTGCATGTTAATTTCATTTACTCTGATTACTCCATCTATCTTTCCCGGCGATCTATCAGCACCTTTGACTCAATTGGACTTGATGGGACATGAAGGAGGGCAGGGGTCAGTGGGTGGGGGGGAGTCCTTTGTCTGTCTGCCTGGTTACCCAGCTGTCCCCAGAGCCTGGGAGGCTCTGACCCACCGCTGTGTTTTCTCTCTTTCCCTGACCCCCACCCTCTCCCTCCTAATCACAGGAGCTGATCACCAATCCTTTCTAACCAGGAGTACTGCCACTTTGCTGCCTGAGAGAAATCAGGCGCTGGCAGGGAGCAGAGTGCGGGTGACCGTGACACCCATGAGAAGTGTTTCGAGCTCCCCACATCACACACCCCTTTCCTGACACACGCAGGAACCCGTCGTGGGTGTCCGAGCCCTCTGGTGCTCCCCATGAGTCTGCTTTCCTTCTTTACTGGCAAGGCATTGTCTTCAAGAAGGAGCCCCTACAGCCAGGCTTACTTCTTCAGCCCTGAGTTCGCCCCTCCCTCCGACCCACCCTCTGGCTTTGTCCAGGCCACTCTGTTCTTTTCCCATACCGACCTGCAGGGACCCATAGAGTGGACTCTGTTGCCCCCTGGCATCCTGTGAGTGTTCAGCCAATGAGAGCCCAGCAGAAGGCTGGAGGGCGGGAGGAGAGCGAAGCTGGATGTTTATTTATTTTTGGTGTTTATCCCTGTTGGCTGAGCAGACGATTCCAGCCAGTCACCAGGCTCTCTCTGGGTTCCTCTTGGTCCTTTCAGCTCAAGGGAGATAGTAACAGCCCCCTCCCGCCCTCTACAAAAGCCTGTGGGAACCCCAGCTCTGCACACCCTGCCCACACCTTTGTAAATAGACCTTTCACAAGTTCTCCTTAAATCACCCAATTTGAGTGTGCCATCTGTTTCCCACTGAGACCCTAACTGATACAGCAGGCGACATATTTTTCCTTTCAGAAACCAGGACACACAGTCTGACAGCCTGAGAGTGATCTCGGCGCACAAGACCGAGTCCAGACTGGCAGAGCCGTGCCTCCTCTGCCTTCATCCTGGCCCCTGCCTGATAGATACATCACCACTCAGGACCCCTTTGCCCCCTCCTTTCCATTCTCCTCACTGTCCACACCAGTTACCTGGATCTTCCGGAGTCCCTGATCCCTACCTGGCCTCACTCAGGAGCTACACTCGGCTCCATTAGAACAGCAGTGGGTTGGGGAAGAGCCAGGGAGTTCCTTGGTGCAAGTTTTCTCACCCCTGCCATGGCTTGTCTCCTAGGATCCTGTGTTCTGATCCAAGACAGTTGTCTCCTTCTTGGGCTGTGTTCCCAGTCACTCCAGATGCTGGGGCAGGAGGATTGAAAAGTTAAGACCTGCCAGGGCTACAGAGTGAATTCAAAGCCAGCCTGGGCAACTTAGTGAGACTTAATCACCAAATAAAAAGTAAATGGGGCTGGAGGATGGCTTAGTGGCTAAGAGCACTGGTTGCTCTTCCAGAGGACCCAGGTTCGACTCTCAGCACCTATACAGTGGCTCACAACTGATGTGGGATGCCCCTGTGTATGCTGTGAATGTGTTTTATTACCAGTTATAAAGAAGCTGCTTTGGTCTATGGCAGGAAAGAATATAGCTAGGCAATAAAACCAAACAGAGATACAGGGAGAAAGAAGGTAGAGAAGGTAGAGTCAGAGAGATGCCAGCAGTTGCCAGAGAAGCAAGATATGAGGTAACAAGCCACGAGCCTTGTGGTAAAATATAGACTAATGGAAATGGGTTAATTTAATTGTAAGAGTTAGTTAGTAATAAGCCTGAGCCATCGGTCAAACTTCTATAATTAATATAAGCCTCTGAGTGTTTAATCAGGAACTGGAGGACAGGAGAGAACTCTCCAGTTACACAAAACTGTCAGTAACTCCAGTTCCAGAAGATTCAGTGCCTCTTCTGGCCTCCTTGGGTACCAGGCACACTCACAGTGCACAGGCATACATGCAGGAAAAATACCCATGCAAAAAATAATAAAAACAATTTTACAAAAGCAAACAAAAATAAACAAAGCAACAAACAATAACTTACCATTTTCAAATAATGTCACATTCATAGGTACCAGTGCTGTGGGACAATGGTCTTTTTATTATTTTTAATAAAAAATTATATTATTGTATTATTTTTAATTAAATGCTGATTGGCCAGTAGTCAGGCAGGAAGTATAGGCAGGGCGACAGCAACCAGGCAGGAAGTAGAGGCGTGGCAATGAGAATTCTGGGAAGAGGAAAAGTCAGTCTGCAGTTGTCATCCAGACACAGAGGAAGCAAGATGTGACTTTGTCACAGAAAAAGGTAACAAGCCACGTGACTAGCAGATAAAAATTATGGGCTAATATAAGTTATAAGAGTTAACAAGAAGCCCGAGCTAATAGCCCAATTAGTTTATAATTAATGTGGACCTCTGTGTGATTTCTTTGGGACTGAATGATGGCCGGGTGGGACAGAAACCTCGGTCAACATACCAGGGAGTCAGACTTCAACATATTTTTGGGGGTGGGGTCCCATTCAACCCCTTGGTGCGAGAAGAGATATCACATAGGAAAAAAGGGTGAAAGTGAGTCCAGGGAGGAAAAGGCCAGGACTTCCTGGGAATGGAGCCAGGCAGACACCAGCTCCGGCCTGGAGGCTTGAACAGAAGCGAAGGTCTTGGTATGGAGACCTTTCAGGAGTTGATAATGTTGGCTGCTGAGTACAATGGCATTTGCTTGTAATCCCAGGACTGTGGAGGAAAATATGGCAAGGCTGTGAGTTTGGACTGGCCTGGACTACTAGCAAAACTCAGCTCTTTAGCAAAGGGATGTAGGAGTACTGAGCTCTTTAAGAGGTGGGGCCTAGTGGAAGGTTCTGGAAGGATTAAAGTTGTTTCCTTGAAGGCTCTCTGGAGTCCTATTTCAAGATCTCTCCTCTCTGTGCCCCACCAGCACCTGGCAGGAGTAAGCCAGCCAAGGTTTGGTGGGGTGGTGTGTGTGTGTGTGTGTGTGTGTGTGTGTGTGTGTGTGTGTGTACAGGAGAAAAGACACTCACTATTTTGACTTCCACTTTTTTTTTTTTCGAGACAGGGTTTCTCTAGCTTTTTTGGTTCCTATCCTAAACTAGCTCTTCTAGACCAGGCTGGCCTCGAACTCCCAGAGATCCGCCTGTCTCTGCCTCCCGAGTGCTGGGATTAAAGGCATGCTCCACCACCGCCCAGCCAGACTTCCACTTTTCTACAGTAAGTAAACATGTTTTCTTTATAAACATAGTATACCTCGGGTATTTCATTCTAGTAATGAAAAATATATTAAGGCAACATGAACATACACACCCTGAATAATAAAATATATATATATGATGTTAACAATCAACAATCTTTTAACAATCAACAATATCTTTTAGGTATCTACTCTACTTTACATTTTATATGAGGTATATATATAGGATTCTCCCCATTTTACAGAAGGGAAAACCAAGGTCCAGAGGCATTAGATCACATACACAAGATTCTATGGCTGAACTGGTGGTGGTTTTGAATGCGCTTCCCATTAAAGATCTCTGCCAAGACACCATAAAGTTCTTAGTTCCATCCAGACCAGTGGTTCTCAACCTGTGGGTCACAACCCCTAGGAGGTCTAATGACCATTTCACAAAAGTCGCCTAAGACCATCAGAAAACACAGATATTATTTATATTGCGATTTGTAACAATAGCAAAAATCACAGCTATGAAGTAGCAATGAAAATAATTTTATAATTTGGGGTCACCACACCATGAGTATTAAAGGGTCGCAGCATTAGGAAGGTTGAGAACCATGGGTTCAGACTCAGGAGATTTTGTATTTTCTACTGTGTGAGGTAGTTATGAATGTCTCCAACATTGGGAAGCAGGCTGGGGATGCAAGGGCACTTTGGAGCCCTATAAGAATTGGGGCAGTGCTCCCATCATCCCAGTACCTCATCTTCTCCCCACCCCACTCCCCATCCACTTCTCAGAGAGAGTGAGGCCTTCCATGGGAAGTTAACAAAGTTTGTCACATCACTTGAAGCAGGACCAAGACCCCCCACTGTATCTAGGCTGAGCAAGGTAACTCTTCAAAGGGAATGGGCTCCAAAGAGCCAGTTCATGCACTAGGGATAAATACTGGTTCCACTGTTTGTGGCCCCACAAACTGCCCAAGCCACACAACTGTTACCCACATTCAGAGGACCTAGTTTGGCCTTATGCAGGTTCCCCAGCTGTCAATCCCAAGTCAATGAGCTACCACTAGCTTGGGTCAAATGTTTCTGTGGGTTTCCCCATCATGGTCTTGGCCTCTTTGCTCATAACATCGCTGCTCTCTCTCTATGACTGCACTCCAGGTGTGCGGCCCAGTGCTCAGCTGTGGATCTCTAAATTTTGGGAATATGTAATTTATATTGATAAATTTTATCACTGAATAAACGTCCAGATTGGTTGAAAAAAAAAAAAGAATTGGGGCAGTGTTAAGGTTTGGATTTGACATGTCCCTTGCAGGTCCCTGTGTTGCAGTTTGGTCCCCAGCTGGTGGCACTGGGATGTGGTGGAACATTTCCGGGGCACAGCCTGGCGGTAGGGAGTTCGGATGTTGAGGTGTGCAATTTTTAAGATGGCTGTTTTTTTTAATTAATTTTATAAACTTATTGTTTAAAAAAACTTGCAAATACAAAAAAAATCACCTGCCAAAATTAACCAGACCTAAAGTCTGTACAACGCAACGAACTTCTATACAGTTAGAATTGGCATCCAAAATGGAAGCTGTGAATCTTCACATTGAATTTTACACCTTCAGGAGAGAATACATTGTATGCACTTCTCCACCACCAAAACCAAAAAGTCCATGACAGAATTAGAACTAGAGAAACAATTAACTTTGTATCCTCTTTCATAGCTCACGTCTGCTACATTCAGTCCCTCCTTATCCCCTAATAGTTAGCCTTCCTCATTCTCTTTTCTACATGTCATACTGACCCCATGTGTACATTTATTTACATATATACATATATGATTGGCCAAATCCCGCATATGAGAGAGTACGTGCTGCGAGTTTTTTTTTCTGAGATTGTGTGACCTCATTTAATATTATACATTCTAAGTTCATATGCTTTCCTGCCAATTTTCTAACTTTATTTTTCTTTATAGCTGACTAGTGTTCTATTATATATAAATATATAATATATTCAAATATATCTATTTGATAATATATGTAAATATATATTCTCAAATTCATTACCCACTTATCTGTTGATCTAGAAATAAAGAAAGGAAGGTAGAAAAGAGAAAGAAAGAAACAGGGAAAGAAAAAGAAAGGGATATTGGAACCCTGGCCCACTCTTCTCTGGCTCTGTGTCTCTGCTTCTTGGCTGCTGCGGGGCGTGCAGCCTCCTGCACCACACACTCCTAGTCATGGTATTCTCCCTCCAGTTAGGTCCCAAATGATGGAACCAAGTGACCATTGACTAAAAAAAACCTCTGAAACTGAGAGCAAACCCAAATCCTTTCTCTTCTTAAGTTGGTTAGGTCGTGTATTTTGTCATAGCAAGGGAGAACTGGCCAACGTTGACAGGAAAAGACTCTTGAGGTGTTTGAGAATGTGTTTGAGATGAGAAACCAGCCTCAGGTGATAGGCAGGGCCTTGAGGCTGTGGGAAAGGCAGTGGAAATGGGCGACCCCAGGACCAAGCTGGGGAGGGGCGAGTCCCACCAATGGTCCAGAGCAAGCTCTCAGAAACCTGGGAGACAGGAGAGTGCTGTTCAGGAGGAAGCCAGACACCAGACCTAGAAAGAGAGCTGAGTCCCAGCGATCCCGTCCCTGAGCCCATGTTTGTCCTGGACCTGTCTGCTCACCTCATCTGTGAGCTCTGGGCTCAGCACTTACAGCTTTTGTTCCCTTTACTTACAAATTCTGGGGCATCTCTAGGGGATGTGGAAGGCGCGTGTCCTGGATCCCCGCCTCCTCCTTACTAGGTGCCCCTACCTTCTGACCTGGGAGGGACCCTGGATCTGATTCCTTCCTGTCCAGCTCCATGGTCTGGGGGAAGAGCCCTCCCTCCATGAGGAGGGGGCTGTTTCCAGGCAACTGATGGGAGCAGGGGGCGTGGCTTGGTGGAAGCTATGCCATCCTGGCTCTGCTCTGAATTATTCACAGCAGTGGGAACTGACTCACTCTCCAGTCTGCCATCTTCTGGAACCTTCTTGTGAACTCTTCCTTGGCAAGCTCCCTCCCCTTCAGTCTGTGAACCTCACTACTTGCCTTGGGTCTCTATCCTCAGAAAGCTCCCTCTTCTCTTCTGAGTCTCCCACCTCTCTCTCTCCGGTGTTTGGCTGTCTCCTCCACAAACTAACGTGCTAAGTGCACAGGGCGAACAAGGAAATAACCTGTCCCGGACCACGTGGTTTTGAAGCAACAGGATCAGAATGTAAATTGGGGTCTGGCTCCTGTGTCCAGTGTCCTGGAAGTGACCCTTGCAGTGGAAATTGTCTGTTTGAGATTCTTGCCTTGAGGCTGCCTTGGGGCTGGAGAGAAGTTATGCTACGGAGCAAATGAGGTTGAAAAAGAGATTTATTCCTGCTGGCTGGGGGCTGTCCTGCTTGCCCACCAATCGGGTGCAGGGCCCCATAAGCAGCGTGCAGTCAGTGAAGTGGTCCTCTCAGCCAAGACCTGACCAAAGCCAGGGTTCCTCAGAGCCTGCCATCCTTCCAAGGCCTCAGGCTGGGTCTGAGGAGCACCGGCCTCACTGGGAGCCTGCAGGTCTCTCCGCCCTACACTCTAAAGTTCTGAGGGAGGGAAGCCAGTTCTGGATTGGGGTCCCAGAACGTGAGTAAAGACTGTTCAAGAAGTCAGCGAGAGGCTGACAATGAGCCCTGTGGTGTCCTAGACTGAAGATGGTAAACACGTCCATGGGCCTGTGATTCAAGGTGGCTGCAGTTGTGGTGGCCAGGCCTGGGCAGTAGGATCCTTGTTCCTCGCAGAACTGTGCCAGCCATCAGATGTGGCCACACTGGTCTAGTTCTTTGGGTCGGGCCCCAGGATGGGAGCATGAACAAAATGTTGTGGGATGTCCGACTCCCGGACAGTGACCTCGCACTCCAAGCCACTTTTACACCGGCACTTATCCCCTGACCTTCTGTTAGTCCATGCTGCTGGGGCCGGGGCAAACTGTCAACACAGGGATCAGGTCGAGAGAGGGAAAATGTCATTGAGATTCAAAGGAGGTGTCACGAGAAGGATGGGACTTTGGGCCCTAGGTAGCCACCATACAGAATGTGATTTCCAGGGATCCCACAGCTTTGCACCCCAGAGAGCTCTGGCTGGGGCCAGGTTTAGATTTACAGCTGGATGAGGAAGGTACGGGAGGGTACTGTGAGGATGAGGGGACCATTCACTTCCCTCTGGGTCCTCAGCTCACTTCCTGGAGATGTGATTCCCAGTCTGGGCTCTCACCATTGCCCTCTTGCTTCCCATACCTAACCAGGGTCTCTCATTTTGGGCCTGGGTGGCTTCTTAGCGTCTAACTGCCTTCTGCCTCATGCTTCCCCATCACGGGACTCTCCCCTTTAATCAGCCTGCCCACCTTTCCAGCATTAGAAACAGGCAGGCTTTGCTAGGGCGGTATGCATGCAGTTTCGTTAGCTGCCGCTAGGTGGGCTGTAGAGTCTGGGCTGGGTAATTAGAGACATTTAATATCAAGTCTCTGTGCCACAAAATGAAACAAACAGGAATTTCTCTCTCTCCGTGTGTATATGTCGTGTACATGCACGTGTAGCAGAATTTATTGAACAACAGAATAGCAACCAATTTAATGACCACAGATAAAGTGAAGGCTAATTTGGAGCAAGATGAAGAAATAGCCAAACACTTAGGCAAATCAGGCGCCTTCATTAGCCGTTAACTGCTAATAATTAAGCTCAGTTTTACTTTTACTCTTCACTCCTTCTCGGAACAATTTAATTTTGGCTTTGTCGAGCCGTGTCTGAGCCCCTGAGACCTCTGGTCAGCCATTCAAGGTGCTAAGCCACCTTCCCCGACTTCCCTCCTGCGGCTTTAACTGCCCCGTGAAAGAACCTTATCTGTGATTGCTTTCTGCAAATCCCTGGAAAGGCCTTTGGTCTCCTTTGTCTGCACGTCCAGCCCCTGCGTCTTCTGTGTTCAGAGTGCAAAACCAGAGAGTGAGGGATCGTAGACACACTCGTGCTCTGTTTTCCCAGGGCTGGCTTTTTTTTTTTTTTTTTTTTTTTTTTCCAATTAAGAAAAGCGTTTCCTCCCCTGATCTCATCTCCAGGCCAAGCCTTCCACCTTTGGAACTGTGTCTTGTCTAGAATCTGTTTGCGTCTAATTCCCGTGGCACTCAGCTGACCTTGGTCTTTGTAGCGTGTTGGGTGCCCGACCTCGTCAACGGCGGCAGGCTGTTCTCTGTGATCATGGTTTAGAGCTAGGGCCACCCACATCATCTCACGTGGAGTCTTTTAAGCTGCAGGAAAAAACGGTGCAATGACATTTTGGGATGAGAGCCTAAGGGTTCCTCGCAGGGAGTTGTGACCATAGAGATCTCAGGACCAGCAGGGATGCAAACCACTGCCCCCTCCTCCCTCCTGCCCCAGGAAAAGAAATCCCCAGGTACTGTGCTTGCTGTTTGACCTAGAGTCCTGATGGCCTTTTAAAACCAGGGTCAAGAGTGAGGTGTCAGTGCCAGAGAGCAGAGGGGGAGGGGCAGAAACCGGATGCCCCAGTTGAAGTTCCAGGTTTAGTTTAGAGCCCGGCCATCTGGGTAGGCTGTGCACAGACAGTGTAGGGTACTTGTGAAATGAAAACACAGAGATCCTTGTCAAAAATGATTAAAAATATCAACATGGTCACAGCGGAACTTCTGCCCTAAAGCGAATGGGATGGGAGAAAGGCCAGAGCATCCCAAGGTGCCCTGGGGTTCAGAGGAACACCCTCAGGAAGAAACAAAACAAAACTCTGGCAGCGAACCAGAGATGACTGGAATCCAGGCAGGGGTGCCTGGGAAGAGGACAGGAAGTAGGAATAAGAAGGAAGGGAAGCGAGGCACGGAAGGAAAAGCCCAAATAAGAATAAGTGGGCCTGGGGCTGGAGAGACGGCTTAGCTGTTAAGAACACTGGTTATTGTTGAAATAGGAGCGGCGGTGGGGCTGCATCCCCAACACCCCGGCCGCTTGGCTAGCTTATGCCCGAAATAACAACACACAAACTATACTCATTTAAGAACTGCTTGGCCCATGAACTCTAACCCTTACAGGCTAATTCTCGCACCTGGACTAGCCCATTTCTAATGATGTGTGTAAGCACCCCAAGGTGCGCTTACCGGGAAGATTCTAGCCTAAGTCCATCGTGGGTTGCAGCTGCCTGGGAGAGCAGAGCATGGCAGCTGTCCGGTCCCTCTGGAAGCAGAGCAGAGTCTGACCTCACTTCCTCTTCCGCCCAGAATTCTATTCTGTTTATTCCGCCCACCTATCTTTTAACCTATCAGGGCCAGCAGTTTCTTTATTGCTCAGCCAATGAAATCAACAGATTAATATGACACTCCCACATCAGGTTATTCTTCCTGAGAATCCAGGTTCAAATCCCCGCTCCCACTTGTCAGTTCACACTGACCTGTAACTCCTGTTCCACTCTCTTTCTGGTCTCCCTGGGCATTAGGAGTGCATGTGGTACACAGCCATACCCCCATACACATAGGGGAAAAAAGGGAGTGGTCCTCAATGCTTCTGAAAACAGTGGGACTAAGATCCCACAGATTTTCTGAGAGGCTCGGTGTCTCTGCAGAGGTATTACTTTATCCCATCCCTAACGCAGAGTGATATCTGGGTCACTGACCCTCTGGCAATAACTCTCAGCTGAACTTTATGACTGAGGAGGTCCCAGACTTCTGGAAGACTTGGCGTGGTCCTAAGGCAGAAGTAGGAAGACACAGAACGGCAATGGATGTGTGATTGTCAGTATGAGACAGACCCGAGGGGTGGGAAGAAAATGATGGCTGTACCCCAGGAAGACGGGACAGGATCCTCCTCCTTTGGACTCCAACTCCCTCTCCCTGCTCTAATTAGCTCCAGGTTCGAGTCCTCGTGAGGCCTAGTTATTTCCTGCTGCCGTAGCAATAGGGGCCTGGTCACGGCTGATGAGATCTCTGGGGCCTTGGAGAGGGTTGTAGGAAGTTGCCGTCTAAGCAGCCTGGTGCCCTCCTATTTGTCACTGACATTAGCGTTCACACAATGACCTGTCCGCCACTGACAAGGGGCCCAGAGTTCTGGAGAACAGCTCCCCGATGGCCAATGCGGATATCCAATTTAGAATTTCAGTCCATTACCAGTGAATCGCCCCAAAAGAACACCATTTACGGAGTTGACAAAGGCCAAATTAGATTTCAGATTTTGGTGTGAGCAGGTGACGGCGGAGGGGGAGGAAATAGCGCGCCAGAAGCAGCAGGCTCGGAGTTTGCGCTGGAAACCTACCTGGCCCCACCCTCAGCTCATCCACAGCGCCCTGGCCATATGAATGGCTCAGTGGCCCTTACTGGCACAAGCACATATTCTGGGGTTCCTCCTGACTGTCTCAGTCTCAGCGCCTTTCTTTGCCCCCCCCCCTTCTCTTTGGCTATATTTCCTGGTCTCTAACTTTCTCCATCCGTTTCCTTGGGTTCTGCCCTGTTTTATGTTCACTTTGGGGGCTGTCTTAGCAGATGGGGAGTCTTTCTTCTGTGTGATTAGAAGGTGATGGTAGAGCTAACGTGCCCTGTTCACCAAATCCTATCCGATTTTCCCTCTGGGCAGATTGCAAGGCTACATTTTCCAACCTTTTAAAAAAAGATAATGTTGGGCTGGGGAGATGGCTCTGCTCGTAAAGGTGTCTGCTGCCAAGGCTAATGACCTGAGCTCGATCCCTGGGACCCTCATGGTGGAAGCAGAGAACCAGCTTCCACCGTTGTCCTTTGACTTCCACATGTATGTGGTATGTGTCTTAGGGTTTTTTTTTTTTATTATTTATTATGTATACAATATTCTGTCTGTATGTATGTCTGCAGGCCAGAAGAGGGCACCAGACCTCATTCCAGATGGTTGTGAGCCACCATGTGGTTGCCGGGAATTGAACTCAGGACCTTTGGAAGAGCAGGCAATGCTCTTAACCACTGAGCCATCTCTCCAGC